>NW_026511532.1:0-27717 GCF_027579735.1 Bombina bombina
TTCAAGATATCCATATTTCCAAAACAACATGGTTAGTAACTTCGGATGTCGAGTCTTTGTACACTAGCATAAATCATCAACTTGGACTCAATGCTGTAAAACACTTTCTGAATATGTCATCAGAAGACAGTCAAGATTATAATGAATTTATGATAAATCTACTTAAGTTCGTGTTAACCAAAAATTATTTTCTTTTCAATAACAAATACTACCTTCAAACCCAAGGAACAGCGATGGGCACTGCATGTGCACCCACGTATGCCAACCTGTTCCTAGGTTGGTGGGAACAAAAACATGTTTTTTCAGATACAAACGATCAATACACTAAATATATCCCAATGTGGGTTAGATATATCGACGACATCTTGTTCCTGTGGGAAGGACCGGAATCTGAATTGGATAATTTTCTGGAACATCTAAACAACAACAAATTAAATATAAAATTAACTTACGAAAAAAGCTTAACCAATATATCCTTTCTAGACTTACTCATTCAGAAGAACCCTGATGGTACACTCTCAACAGACCTATACAGAAAAAGAACAGCCACCAACAACGTACTACATTCAACCAGCGCACACGCACCCAATACCACCAAGTCGTTACCCATTGGGGAATTTCTCAGGATCAAACGTAATTGCTCAGATGAGCAAACCTTTAGAAAAAGAGCCACAGAACTGGAAAATAGGTTAAAAGTGAGAGGCTACAGTAAAAGGTCCATTCAAAAAGCTAAAAAAAAGAGCATATAATACACCCAGATCTGACCTTTTGAAGGTCCGACCAAAAAAACAGGACAACAAAACAAGATTAGTCTTGACCTACAATGACCAATCACAAGAAGTCATCAGAATCATTCAAAACAACTGGCATATACTACAAGCGGATCCAATTTTAAAAAGTATAATTGGTCAAAAAGCAGAAATCAGCTACAGAAGATCAAGAAATCTAAAAGAAAGATTAAGTTCTAGCCATTACATCAAGAAAACTAAATCAATAAGAACTCCAGAGAAAGGCTCTTTCCCCTGTGGAAGCTGTTCAACTTGCTCACACATGATGAAAAAGAAAAAAACGATCACAGACAGATTTGGCAAACCACACCAAATCAAAACATACATAAGTTGTAACACTGTGGGACTCATATATGCCCTCCAATGCAAGTGTCCCTATACTTATATAGGAATGACCACTAGAAAGTTACACACAAGAATCATGGAACACCTAAGAAATATTCGTAATGCTCCCAAAGATTTACAAAAAACAGAATTTATGTTTACCTGATAAATTTCTTTCTCCAACGGTGTGTCCGGTCCACGGCGTCATCCTTACTTGTGGGATATTCTCTTCCCCAACAGGAAATGGCAAAGAGCCCAGCAAAGCTGGTCACATGATCCCTCCTAGGCTCCGCCTACCCCAGTCATTCGACCGACGTTAAGGAGGAATATTTGCATAGGAGAAACCATATGGTACCGTGGTGACTGTAGTTAAAGAAAATAAAATATCAGACCTGATTAAAAAAACCAGGGCGGGCCGTGGGCCGGACACACCGTTGGAGAAAGAAATTTATCAGGTAAACATAAATTTTTTTTTCTCAAACATAGGTGTGTCGGGTCCACGGCGTCATCCTTACTTGTGGAAACCAATACCAAAGCTTTAGGACACGGATGAAGGGAGGGAGCAAATCAGGTCACCTAAATGGAAGGCACCACGGCTTGCAAAACCTTTCTCCCAAAAACAGCCTCAGAAGAAGCAAAAGTATCAAACTTGTAAAATTTGGTAAAAGTGTGCAGTGAAGACCAAGTCGCTGCCCTACATATCTGATCAACAGAAGCCTCGTTCTTGAAGGCCCATGTGGAAGCCACAGCCCTAGTGGAATGAGCTGTGATTCTTTCAGGAGGCTGCCGTCCGGCAGTCTCGTAAGCCAATCTGATGATGCTTTTAATCCAAAAAGAGAGAGAGGTAGAAGTTGCTTTTTGACCTCTCCTTTTACCTGAATAAACAACAAACAAGGAAGATGTTTGTCTAAAATCCTTTGTAGCATCTAAATAGAATTTTAGAGCGCGAACAACATCCAAATTGTGCAACAAACGTTCCTTCTTTGAAACTGGTTTCGGGCACAGAGAAGGTACGATAATCTCCTGGTTAATGTTTTTGTTAGAAACAACTTTTGGAAGAAAACCAGGTTTAGTACGTAAAACCACCTTATCTGCATGGAACACCAGATAAGGAGGAGAACACTGCAGAGCAGATAATTCTGAGACTCTTCTAGCAGAAGAAATCGCAACTAAAAACAAAACTTTCCAAGATAATAACTTAATATCAACGGAATGTAAGGGTTCAAACGGAACCCCCTGAAGAACTGAAAGAACTAAATTGAGACTCCAAGGAGGAGTCAAAGGTTTGTAAACAGGCTTGATTCTAACCAGAGCCTGAACAAAGGCTTGAACATCTGGCACAGCTGCCAGCTTTTTGTGAAGTAATACCGACAAGGCAGAAATCTGTCCCTTCAGGGAACTTGCGGATAATCCTTTTTCCAATCCTTCTTGAAGGAAGGATAGAATCCTAGGAATCTTAACCTTGTCCCAAGGGAATCCTTTAGATTCACACCAACAGATATATTTTTTCCAAATTTTGTGGTAAATCTTTCTAGTCACAGGCTTTCTGGCCTGAACAAGAGTATCGATAACAGAATCTGAGAATCCTCGCTTCGATAAAATCAAGCGTTCAATCTCCAAGCAGTCAGCTGGAGTGAAACCAGATTCGGATGTTCGAACGGACCCTGAACAAGAAGGTCTCGTCTCAAAGGTAGCTTCCAAGGTGGAGCCGATGACATATTCACCAGATCTGCATACCAAGTCCTGCGTGGCCACGCAGGAGCTATCAAGATCACCGACGCCCTCTCCTGCTTGATCCTGGCTATCAGCCTGGGGATGAGAGGAAATGGCGGGAACACATAAGCTAGTTTGAAGGTCCAAGGTGCTACTAGTGCATCCACTAGAGCCGCCTTGGGATCCCTGGATCTGGCCCCGTAGCAAGGAACTTTGAAGTTCTGACGAGAGGCCATCAGATCCATGTCTGGAATGCCCCACAGGTGAGTGACTTGGGCAAAGATTTCCGGATGGAGTTCCCACTCCCCCGGATGCAATGTCTGCCGACTCAGAAAATCCGCTTCCCAATTTTCCACTCCTGGGATGTGGATAGCAGACAGGTGGCAGGAGTGAGACTCCGCCCAAAGAATAATTTTGGTTACTTCTTCCATCGCTAGGGAACTCCTTGTTCCCCCCTGATGGTTGATGTACGCAACAGTCGTCATGTTGTCTGATTGAAACCGTATGAACCTGGTCCTCGCAAGCTGGGGCCAGGCCTGGAGAGCATTGAATATCGCTCTCAGTTCCAGAATATTTATCGGTAGAAGAGATTCTTCCCGAGACCAAAGACCCTGAGCTTTCAGGGATCCCCAGACCGCGCCCCAGCCTATCAGACTGGCGTCGGTCGTGACAATGACCCACTCTGGTCTGTGGAACATCATCCCTTGAGACAGATTGTCCAGGGACAGCCACCAACGGAGTGAGTCTCTGGTCCTCTGATTTACTTGTATCTTCGGAGACAAGTCTGTATAGTCCCCATTCCACTGACTGAGCATGCACAGTTGTAATGGTCTTAGATGAATGCGCGCAAAAGGAACTATGTCCATCGCCGCCACCATCAACCCGATCACTTCCATGCACTGAGCTATGGAAGGAAGAGGAACGGAATGAAGTATCCGACAAGAGTCCAGAAGCTTTGTTTTTCTGGCCTCTGTTAGAAAGATCCTCATTTCTAAGGAGTCTATAATTGTTCCCAAGAAGGGAACCCTTGTTGACGGGGATAGAGAACTCTTTTCCACGTTCACTTTCCAGCCGTGAGATCTGAGAAAGGCCAGGACAATGTCCGTGTGAGCCTTTGCTTGAGGAAGGGACGACGCTTGAATCAGAATGTCGTCCAGGTAAGGTACTACTGCAATGCCCCTTGGTCTTAGCACCGCTAGAAGGGACCCTAGTACCTTTGTGAAAATCCTTGGAGCAGTGGCTAATCCGAAAGGAAGCGCCACGAACTGGTAATGTTTGTCCAGGAATGCAAACCTTAGGAACCGATGATGTTCCTTGTGGATAGGAATATGTAGATACGCATCCTTTAAATCCACCGTGGTCATGAATTGACCTTCCTGGATGGAAGGAAGGATAGTTCGAATGGTTTCCATCTTGAACGATGGGACCTTGAGAAATTTGTTTAAGATCTTGAGATCTAGGATTGGTCTGAATGTTCCCTCTTTTTTGGGAACTATGAACAGATTGGAGTAGAACCCCATCCCTTGTTCTCTTAATGGAACAGGATGAATCACTCCCATTTTTAACAGGTCTTCTACACAATGTAAGAACGCCTGTCTTTTTATGTGGTCTGAAGACAACTGCGACCTGTGGAACCTCCCCCTTGGGGGAAGTCCCTTGAATTCCAGAAGATAACCCTGGGAGACTATTTCTAGCGCCCAAGGATCCAGAACATCTCTTGCCCAAGCCTGAGCGAAGAGAGAGAGTCTGCCCCCCACCAGATCCGGTCCCGGATCGGGGGCCAATATTTCATGCTGTCTTGGTAGCAGTGGCAGGTTTCTTGGCCTGCTTTCCCTTGTTCCAGCCTTGCATTGGTCTCCAAGCTGGCTTGGCCTGAGAAGTATTACCCTCTTGCTTAGAGGACGTAGCACCTTGGGCTGGTCCGTTTTTACGAAAGGGACGAAAATTAGGTCTATTTTTTGCCTTGAAAGGCCGATCCTGAGGAAGGGCGTGGCCCTTACCCCCAGTGATATCAGAGATAATCTCTTTCAAGTCAGGACCAAACAACGTTTTCCCCTTGAAAGGAATGTTTAGTAGCTTGTTCTTGGAAGACGCATCAGCCGACCAAGATTTCAACCAAAGCGCTCTGCGCGCCACAATAGCAAACCCAGAGTTCTTAGCCGCTAACTTAGCCAATTGCAAAGAGGCGTCTAGAGTGAAAGAATTAGCCAATTTGAGAGCATTGATTCTGTCCATAATCTCCTCATAAGGAGGAGAGTCACTATCGAGCACCTTAAGCAGTTCATCAAACCAGAAATATGCGGCAGTAGTGACAGGGACAATGCATGAAATGGGTTGTAGAAGGTAACCCTGCTGAACAAACATCTTTTTAAGCAAACCTTCTAATTTTTTATCCATAGGATCTTTGAAAGCACAACTATCCTCTATGGGAATAGTGGTGCGTTTGTTTAAAGTAGAAACCGCTCCCTCGACCTTGGGGACTGACTGCCATAAGTCCTTTCTGGGGTCGACCATAGGAAACAATTTTTTAAATATGGGGGGAGGGACGAAAGGAATACCGGGCCTTTCCCATTCTTTATTAACAATGTCCGCCACCCGCTTGGGTATAGGAAAAGCTTCTGGGAGCCCCGGCACCTCTAGGAACTTGTCCATTTTACATAGTTTCTCTGGGATGACTAAATTTTCACAATCATCCAGAGTGGATAATACCTCCTTGAGCAAAATGCGGAGATGTTCCAATTTAAATTTAAATGTAATCACATCAGATTCAGCCTGCTGAGAAATGTTCCCTAAATCAGTAATTTCTCCCGCAGACAAAACCTCCCTGGCCCCCTCAGATTGGGTTAGGGGCCCTTCAGAGATATTAATATCAGCGTCGTCATGCTCTTCAGTAACTAAAACAGAGCAGCCACGCTTACGCTGACAAGGGTTCATTTTGGCTAAAATGTTTTTGACAGAATTATCCATTACAGCCGTTAATTGTTGCATAGTAAGGAGTATTGGCGCGCTAGATGTACTAGGGGCCTCCTGAGTGGGCAAGACTCGTGTAGACGAAGGAGGGAATGATGCAGTACCATGCTTACTCCCCTCACTTGAGGAATCATCTTGGGCATCATTGTCATTATCACATAAATCACATTTATTTAAATGAATAGGAATTCTGGCTTCCCCACATTCAGAACACAGTCTATCTGGTAGTTCAGACATGTTAAACAGGCATAAACTTGATCAGAAAGTACAAAAAACGTTTTAAAATAAAACCGTTACTGTCACTTTAAATTTTAAACTGAACACACTTTATTACTGCAATTGCGAAAAAACATGAAGGAATTGTTCAAAATTCACCAAATTTTCACCACAGCGTCTTAAAGCTTTGAAAATATTGCACACCAATTTTGGAAGCTTTAACCCTTAAAATAACGGAACCTGAGCCGTTTTAAGCTTTAAACCCCTTTACAGTCCCTGGTATCTGCTTTGCTGAGACCCAACCAAACCCAAAGGGGAATACGATACCAAATGACGCCTTCAGAAGTCTTTTATAAGTATCAGAGCTCCTCTCACATGCGACTGCATGCCATGCCTCTCAAAAACAAGTGCGCAACACCGGCGCGAAAATGAGACTCTGCCTATGCTTTGGGAAAGCCCCTAAAGAATAAGGTGTCTAAAACAGTGCCTGCCGATATTATTATATCAAAATACCCAGATAAAATGATTCCTCAAGGCTAAATATGTGTTAATAATCAATCGATTTAGCCCAGAAAAAGTCTACAGTTGTAAATAAGCCCTTGTGAAGCCCTTATTTACAATCGTAATAAACATGGCTTACCGGATCCCATAGGGAAAATGACAGCTTCCAGCATTACATCGTCTTGTTAGAATGTGTCATACCTCAAGCAGTAAGAGACTGCACACTGTTCCCCCAACTGAAGTTAATTGCTCTCAACAGTCCTGTGTGGAACAGCCATGGATTTTAGTTACGGTTGCTAAAATCATTTTCCTCATACAAACAGAATTCTTCATCTCTTTTCTGTTTCTGAGTAAATAGTACGTACCAGCACTATTTGAAAATAACAAACTCTTGATTGAATAATGAAAAACTACAGTTAAACACTAAAAAACTCTAAGCCATCTCCGTGGAGATGTTGCCTGTACAACGGCAAAGAGAATGACTGGGGTAGGCGGAGCCTAGGAGGGATCATGTGACCAGCTTTGCTGGGCTCTTTGCCATTTCCTGTTGGGGAAGAGAATATCCCACAAGTAAGGATGACGCCGTGGACCGGACACACCTATGTTGGAGAAAGATAAAAAATTAACATCTGTAGCATCTCACTTTCTAAAATACCATCAGTGCAAAACCTCTGAACTGGAATGCTACGGCGTCCAAAAGCTGTCCCTAGGACTAAGAGGAGGAGACCTAGAGAAGGCCCTCCAAAAGATAGAAACTAAATGGATATACCTTATGGATTGCGTTCATCCAAAAGGTTTAAATGAACAAAATAACTATTCAATGTTCTTATAATGCAGAAAAACAGAATTTATGTTTACCTGATAAATTACTTTCTCCAACGGTGTGTCCGGTCCACGGCGTCATCCTTACTTGTGGGATATTCTCTTCCCCAACAGGAAATGGCAAAGAGCCCAGCAAAGCTGGTCACATGATCCCTCCTAGGCTCCGCCTACCCCAGTCATTCGACCGACGTTAAGGAGGAATATTTGCATAGGAGAAACCATATGTTACCGTGGTGACTGTAGTTAAAGAAAATAAATTATCAGACCTGATTAAAAAAACCAGGGCGGGCCGTGGACCGGACACACCGTTGGAGAAAGTAATTTATCAGGTAAACATAAATTCTGTTTTCTCCAACATAGGTGTGTCCGGTCCACGGCGTCATCCTTACTTGTGGGAACCAATACCAAAGCTTTAGGACACGGATGAAGGGAGGGAGCAAATCAGGTCACCTAAATGGAAGGCACCACGGCTTGCAAAACCTTTCTCCCAAAAATAGCCTCAGAAGAAGCAAAAGTATCAAATTTGTAAAATTTAGAAAAAGTGTGCAGTGAAGACCAAGTCGCTGCCTTACATATCTGATCAACAGAAGCCTCGTTCTTGAAGGCCCATGTGGAAGCCACAGCCCTAGTGGAGTGAGCTGTGATTCTTTCAGGAGGCTGCCGTCCGGCAGTCTCATAAGCCAATCGGATAATGCTTTTAATCCAGAAGGAGAGAGAGGTAGAAGTTGCTTTTTGACCTCTCCGTTTACCAGAATAAACAACAAACAAAGACAAAGTTTGTCTGAAATCCTTAGTAGCTGCTAAGTAAAATTTGAGAGCACGAACTACATCCAAGTTGTGCAACAAACGTTCCTTCTTTGAAACTGGATTAGGACACAAAGAAGGCACAACTATCTCCTGGTTAATGTTTTTGTTAGAAACAACTTTTGGAAGAAAACCAGGTTTAGTACGCAAAACCACCTTATCTGCATGGACCAAAAACAAAACTTTCCAAGATAATAACTTAATATCAACGGAATGTAAGGGTTCAAACGGAACCCCCTGAAGAACTGAAAGAACTAGGTTGAGACTCCAAGGAGGAGTCAAAATTTTGTAAACAGGCTTGATTCTAACCAGAGCCTGAACAAAGGCTAGAACATCTGGCACAGCTGCCAGCTTTTTGTGAAGTAACACAGACAAGGCAGAAATCTGTCCCAACAAGGAACTTGCAGATAATCCTTTTTCCAATCCTTCTCGAAGGAAGGATAGACTCTTAGGAATCTTAACCTTGTCCCAAGGGAATCCTGCAGATTCACACCAACAGATATACCAAATTATGTGGTAATTTTTCTGGTTACAGGCTTTCAGGCCTGAACAAGAGTATTAATAACAGAATCTGAGAACCCTCGCTTGATAAGATCAAGCGTTCAATCTCCAAGCAGTCAGCTGGAGTGGGTCGAACGGACCTAGAACAAGAAGGTCTCTCAAAGGTAGCTTCCATGGTGGAGCCGATGACATATTCACCAGATCTGCATACCAAGTCCTGCGTGGCCACGCAGGAGCTATCAAAATCACCGACGCCCTCTCCTGATTGATCCTGGCTACCAGCCTGGGGATGAGAGGAAACGGCGGGAACACATAAGCTAGTTTGAAGGTCCAAGGTGCTACTAGTGCATCCACTAGAGCCGCCTTGGGATCCCTGGATCTGTACCCGTAGTAAGGAACTCTGAAGTTCTGACGAGAGGCCATCAGATCCATGTCTGGAATGCCCCACGGTTGAGTGACTTGGGCAAAGATTTCCGGATGGAGTTCCCACTCCCCCGGATGCAATGTCTGACGACTCAGAAAATCCGCTTCCCAATTTTCCACTCCTGGGATGTGGATAGCAGACAGGTGGCAGGAGTGAGACTCCGCCCATAGAATGATTTTGGTCACTTCTTCCATCGCTAGGGAACTCCTTGTTCCCCCCTGATGGTTGATGTATGAACTTGGCCCTCGCTAGCTGAGGCCAAGCTTTGAGAGCATTGAATATCGCTCTCAGTTCCAGAATATTTATCGGTAGAAGAGATTCTACCCGAGACCAAAGACCCTGAGCTTTCAGGGATCCCCAGACCGCGCCCCAGCCCATCAGACTGGCGTCGGTCGTGACAATGACCCACTCTGGTCTGCGGAAGGTCATCCCTTGTGACAGGTTGTCCAGGGACAGCCACCAACGGAATGAGTCTCTGGTCCTCTGATTTACTTGTATCTTCGGAGACAAGTCTGAATAGTCCCCATTCCACTGACTGAGCATGAACAGTTGTAATGGTCTTAGATGAATGCGCACAAAAGGAACTATGTCCATTGCCGCTACCATCAAACCTATCACTTCCATGCACTGCGCTATGGAAGGAAGAGGAACGGAATGAAGTATCCGACAAGAGTCTAGAAGTTTTGTTTTTCTGGCTTCTGTCAGAAAAATCCTCATTTCTAAGGAGTCTATTATAGTTCCCAAGAAGGGAACCCTCGTTGACGGAGATAGAGAACTCTTTTCCACGTTCACTTTCCATCCGTGAGATCTGAGAAAGGCCAGGACAATGTCCGTGTGAGCCTTTACTTGAGGAAGGGACGACGCTCGAATCAGAATGTCGTCCAAGTAAGGTACTACAGCAATGTCCCTTGGTCTTAGCACCGCCAGAAGGGACCCTAGTACCTATGAGAAAATCCTAGGAGCAGTGGCTAATCCGAAAGAAAATGCCACGAACTGGAAATGCTTGTCCAGGAATGCAAACCTTAGGAACCGATGATGTTCCTTGTGGATAGGAATATGTAGATACGCATCCTTGAAATCCACCTTGGTCATGAATTGACCTTCCTGGATGGAAGGAAGAAGTGTTCGAATGGTTTCCATCTTGAACGATGGAACCTTGAGAAACTTGTTCAAGATCTTGAGATCTAAGATTGGTCTGAACGTTCCCTCTTTTTTGGGAACTATGAACAGATTGGAGTAGAACCCCATCCCTTGTTCTCCTAATGGAACAGGATGAATCACTCCCATTTTTAGCAGGTCTTCTACCCAATGTAAGAATGCCTGTCTTCTTATGTGGACTGAAGACAACTGAGACCTGTGGAACCTCCCCCTTGGAGGAAGCCCCTTGAACTCCAGAGAATAACCTTGGGAGACTATTTCTAGCGCCCAAGGATCCAGAACATCTCTTTCCCAAGCCTGAGCGAAGAGAGAGAGTCTGCCCCCCACCAGATCCGGTCCCGGATCGGGGGCCCGCATTTCATGCTGTCTTGGTAGCAGTGGCAGGTTTCCTGGCCTGCTTTCCTTTGCTCCAGCCTTGCATAGGTCTCCAGGCTGGATTGGCTTGAGAAGTATTACCTTCCTGCTTAGAGGACGTAGCCCTTGGGGCTGATCCGTTTCTGCGAAAGGGACGAAACTTAGGTTTATTTTTGGTCTTGAAAAGACCTATCCTGAGGAAGGGCGTGGCCCTTGCCCCCAGTGATATCAGAGATAATCTCTTTCAAGTCAGGGCCAAAGAGTGTTTTCCCCTTGAAAGGAATGTCAAGCAATTTGTTCTTGGAAGACGCATCCGCTGCCCAAGATTTTAACCAAAGCGCTCTGCGCCACAATAGCAAACCCAGAATTTTTTCGCCGCTAACCTAGCCAATTGCAAGGTGGCGTCTAGGGTGAAAGAATTAGCCAATTTAAGAGCACGAATTCTGTCCATAATCTCCTCATAAGAAGAAGAATTACTAATAATCGCCTTTCCTAGCTCATCAAACTAGAAACACGCGGCTGCAGTGACAGGGACAATGCATGCAATTGGTTGTAGAAGGGAACCTTGCTGAACAAACATCTTTAGCAGACCTTCTAATTTTTTATCCATAGGATCTTGGAAAGCACAACTATCTTCTATGGGTATAGTGGCGCGCTTGTGTAGAGTAGAAACCGCCCCCTCGACCTTGGGGACTGTCTGCCATCAGTCCTTTCTGGGGTCGACTATAGGAAAACAATTTTATAAATATGGGGGGAGGTACTAAAGGTATACCGGGCCTGTCCCATTCTTTACTAACAATGTACGCCACCCGCTTGGATATAGGAAAAGCTTCGGGGGGCCCCGGGGCCTCTAAGAACTTTTCCATTTTACATAGTGGTTCTGGAATGACAGATAATCACAATCATCCAAATTGGATAACACCTCCTTAAGCAGAGCGCGGAGATGTTCCAACTTAAATTTAAAAGTAATCACATCAGGTTCAGCTTGTTGAGAAATGTTTCCTGAATCTGAAATTTCTCCCTCAGACAAAACCTCCCTGGCCCCCTCAGACTGGTGTAGGGGCCCTTCAGAAACCATATCATCAGCGTTCTCATGCTCTACAGAATTTTCTAAAACAGAGCAGTCGCGCTTTCGCTGATAAGTGGGCATATTGGCTAAAATGTCTTTGATAGAATTATCCATTACAGCCGTTAAATGTTGCATAGTAAGGAGTATTGGCGCACTAGATGTACTAGGGGCCTCCTGTATGGGCAAGACTGGTGTAGACGAAGGAGGGGATGATGCAGTACCATGCTTACTCCCCTCACTTGAGGAATCATCTTGGGCATCATTTTTACTAAATTTTTTTATGACATAAAATACATATAGTTAAATGAGAAGGAACCTTGGTTTCCCCACAGTCAGAACACAATCTATCTGGTAGTTCAGACATGTTAAACAGGCATAAACTTGATAACAAAGCACAAAAAACGTTTTAAAATAAAACCGTTACTGTCACTTTAAATTTTAAACTAAACACACTTTATTATTGCAATTGCGAAAAAGTATGAAGGAATTGTTCAAAATTCACCAAAATTTCACCACAGTGTCTTAAAGCCTTAAAAGTATTGCACACCAAATTTGGAAGCTTTAACCCTTAAAATAACGGAACCGGAGCCGTTTTTATATTTAACCCCTTTACAGTCCCTGGAATCTGCTTTGCTGAGACCCAACCAAGCCCAAAGGGGAATACGATACCAAATGATGCCTTCAGAAAGACTTTTCTATGTATCAGAGCTCCACACACATGCAGCTGCATGCCATGCTGTCCTCAAAAACAAGTGCGCCATACCGGCGCGAAAATGAGGCTCTGACTATGATTAGGGAAAGCCCCTAAAGAATAAGGTGTCTAAAACAGTGCCTGCCGATATAATCATATCAAAATACCCAGAATAAATGATTCCTCAAGGCTAAATATGTGTTAATAATGAATCGATTTAGCCCAGAAAAAGTCTACAGTCTTAATAAGCCCTTGTGAAGCCCTTATTTACTATCTTAATAAACATGGCTTACCGGATCCCATAGGGAAAATGACAGCTTCCAGCATTACATCGTCTTGTTAGAATGTGTCATACCTCAAGCAGTAAGAGACTGCACACTGTTCCCCCAACTGAAGTTAATTGCTCTCAACAGTCCTGTGTGGAACAGCCATGGATTTTAGTTACGGTGCTAAAATCATTTTCCTCATACAAACAGAAATCTTCATCTCTTTTCTGTTTCTGAGTAAATAGTACATACCAGCACTATTTTAAAATAACAAACTCTTGATTGAATAATAAAAACTACAGTTAAACACTAAAAAACTCTAAGCCATCTCCGTGGAGATGTTGCCTGTACAACGGCAAAGAGAATGACTGGGGTAGGCGGAGCCTAGGAGGGATCATGTGACCAGCTTTGCTGGGCTCTTTGCCATTTCCTGTTGGGGAAGAGAATATCCCACAAGTAAGGATGACGCCGTGGACCGGACACACCTATGTTGGAGAAAAGAAAATATGTCATTCAAATCACACACGAAAAATCATACAATGATATTAACAAGCCTTGGTGTCCCTTCAAGAATTCATATCTAAATAGTACAAACGTTAAGGTTTCTTCTGTAAAATAACAAAATATATTCAGTCAAAACTATTACTCAAAATTCACCAATCAGAATTTAATATATGTAATACTCACACAGTTGGTATTTCCAATCTTATTGTATTAATAAATTACCTCACGTTGTGTTTTTCACCTCTCCTTCACAGTCCCAACACTCATCCCTTACTCCGTAATCACGCTCACTCCTTTCCAAGTCCCCCTTTTTACTCGACCCCCCCGTGTGTCTTTACCCCTTATTTTGTATTTACATTTATCCCCTTATCCCCCACATCACCTTTATCACCATCCAAGAGCACATTACACCGCCACTCACAATGACAAGCCAAACCTCACCGATCACTCACATTTTAAGTATGACACATGTTTACAATATTAAACATAACTACACATATAGAGTGATAAAGTACTGCACCGCAGTAGGTCTAAAAATCCCAATATAAACTTCTTACACAGCTACACTAGAAAGTTATATTAACGTTGTCACAAGAAATTGAAATCGCTAATTCAATTTCACAAAAAGAATACAAATCTCCCTAAATCATTCTATTCAACCTAAGTAGCATTGAATAAATATATCTTCACACGTAGCACCCACTCCTCTTCTCTAAATCACTGCAGAAAGCTTATTAAAAGCAATTCTTGCATTATCATCACAACAGTTCACTGTCACGCTCGTCACCCAAAAATAACCCATTCACAACTCCATAAGTTAATATAACATTTATTACAGAAGAGTGCTCTCAACATAAATAGAATAAAAATCTATCAGCAGTATGTGCATTTGCCCGAAGATGATAGATTGGGAAACAACCTAGGTTTAATGTAGAAAAGTCTGATTGATTTATTCAACCTAAGTGCATGCAATATACACATGATACCCTCCAAAATAAATTCTCTTCATCCTCTTATTTATCGATATATTTACATCAATTCATATAATAAATAATATGAGAGATACTAATAAAAAGTCAATATTAACTTAAAAATTATATGAGGAATATTAAGTTAAAGTACTTGACTGTATTCAGCCCTTCTATACACATTATACATACTATTTATAGTATAAACATATATCATGATTTAATGTAGTATAGCGGATATTTATGAAAACATGCAAATGTATCACGGTTGATATCAATCTAACAGACATAAGCTTCAAGGACTTCAATCACCTTACAAACATACTCCAATAACCCTATAGAATACGTTATCAGTATTATACCAAAGTTTAAGAAGCAATCCTAACAAATCTAAAGAATAAGGCATCCATTCAGATATTGACGTAATTCAAACAGCCGTCAATCAAACACATAGGGATTCCGATTGGCGACCAACTGACGACAGGGTGGAGCAAAGCCAATAAATCACCGAAGATTGTTGCGCGCGTCACCCTTTGAAAAAGCCGGAATCACAAACGGCAAAACATGTTAGGGAGAGGTTGACATCTCGATTTCAACCTATTTAGTTTTTTAATTTGCAAAAGAACGTAGAACCTAGTTAACAAAATGAATGTATGAATGAGTATTGGGGAATAATTTAAAATAAGCTGGGGAAGGCTGATGTGGATGCTTCTACAGTCAGTAATACAAACAAACGATGTGAATGCAAGGATAACCAAACAAACAATACAGTGTGAATGAGAGGAAAAAAAAGTGTGACTCTGAACTTTACTGAGTAACCGCTGGCCTACAAGTTTCAGTATTATACAATTTATCCGACGCTAGTCAATACTTTAAAGACCACAAAACCGCTATATTTAAAATATACCGGCTCCCAAGCAATACTGCTGGAAATCGGGGGACAATTGCAAACATAGCCTAGATGTTATGGTTAACAAACTAAGACCCGTACTTGTATAGTCCACTCAACAATATAATTATTAAGAGCTCTATAAAATGAGTGAAATTATCTAAGCAAGCTATCAGGGTCTAGATATATAAAACCATTACAGTATTACACAGTCAGCAGTATTACCGAATAATACAAGCGAACTACAATAATTTATATATGATATTGTGAACAAATATTGCACCAGCAAGTAGGATATATTACTGAATGTACCTAACATATACAATAATTTCAGTAAATTAAGTAATAATACATAAGGCCAAGTGTAGTGACTCTCAAGAAAATTCCAGAAAAATATACAAAGATATATAACACACTGAATCACACAAAGCTATAATTAAGTCAAAGTCAATATATATATACATATACTAAGGGGAAAGCGTAATCAGCCCTACATTGACTTGATTCTACAAAAAATACAACCAATAACTACTCTGTTCAAAGTTTGTAATTTCAACACTTCACAAGTACCCATATGTAATAGAAAAAACAAGTTGAAAAAGAAGCACAATAACAATTAAGCTACATTGCTACTTTAGAATATATTTCACAAGTATCAACCTATATAATCTCCAACTATTGATACAAAGTATCTGCACCAACGAGTTAAAATAACAAACTGCATATGTATGTACGTGTTTATATGCACGATCCAATTCTGCAGATATATTTACTTAAACAAGATTAAGAGAAAAGATATAACAGCTTATGTACAGACCACAATGCCCCAGAAATAAGGGGAATGCTCCTATCGATCTTATAAGGACTAAGATAAAACTTGCTGTTTAAGCATTATCTAAAGGCATTTATCTCTATAGCGCATTGTAGCCAGATATATATATTTTTTCTCAATACTTGAATTCCAGCATATACAGCAGAATTACATCTGCACGTGTACACAACACCTAAATCCTAAATCATAAAAGTTTATTCTCTTATCAATTCAATTAAATACGATACTATATTTTTCTCAATCTGATATACAAGCTCAGTAGAGGAGGTGTACACTATTCAGTCTTATTAGAGAGATATAATACCCAGAGCAACACCATACGTATGCACATCAATAATTTGATACAGTAACGTAGTTGTTAGAGATAGAAGAGAATCCACACTTATATCAGCTCTTCAGATAAACGTATTTCAGTATCATAATATCTGAACACTGATACCCCTCTTTCATTTCGTTACTCCACCCAAATACTAAATAAAGGGTACAATTTAACCCCAATTTCTAAGTTCTACGCGAATTTGTGTTTTTAATTGTATGTTATTATTTCCTTTTTTTAAGTGTTGAAATAAAAGTTAGGTTTTAATTATAGATACACGCTGCTCCACCCACATTTTCTTCCTTTTCAAGGTTTTTTGATACCTAATGTAGGGGACAGTAAGTGCTAATAAATGCAATCTGCTCTTGGAGCCAGAAACTCACATTTCTGACTCTACTTTTTTCTGAATCATTGATTCTTGCATAAGCACTCCAGCAAGTACCCACTGTAAAATTGAATGTAGGTACAAACTAGCAGTCCCTATTCACGAGTGTAGTGCGGTTGCAATCTTTTGCGTCTTCTAAGAGTGGGACTCTGCCCAGCGAATTATCTTTGAGACTTCCATCATCGCTAGGGAACTCCTTGTTCCTCCTTGATGGTTGATGTAAGCCACAGTCGTGATGTTGTCCGACTGAAACCTGATGAACCTCCGAGATGCTAACTGAGGCCAAGCCAGAAGAGCATTGAAAATTGCTCTTAATTCCAGAATGTTTATTGGAAGGAGTCTCTCCTCCTGAGTCCATGATCCCTGAGCCTTCAGGGAATTCCAGACTGCGCCCCAACCTAGAAGACTGGCGTCTGTTGTTACAATCGTCCAATCTGGCCTGCGGAAGGACATCCCCTTGGACAGATGTGGCCGAGAAAGCCACCATAGAAGAGAATCTCTGGTCTCTTGATCCAGATTTAGCAGAGGGGACAAATCTGAGTAATCCCCATTCCACTGACTTAGCATGCACAATTGCAGCGGTCTGAGATGCAGGCGCGCAAATGGTACTATGTCCATTGCCGCTACCATTAAGCCGATTACCTCCATGCACTGAGCCACTGACGGGTGTTGAATGGAATGAAGGCCACGACAAGCATTTAGAAGTTTTGTTAACCTGTCCTCCGTCAGGTAAATTTTCATTTCTACAGAATCTATAAGAGTTCCTAGAAAGGGAACTCTTGTGAGTGGCACTAGAGAACTCTTTTCTACGTTCACTTTCCACCCATGCAACCTTAGAAATGCCAGAACTAACTCTGTATGAGACTTGGCAGTTTGGAAACTTGACGCTTGTATCAGAATGTCGTCTAGGTACGGAGCTACCGCTATGCCTCGCGTTCTTAGTACCGCCAGAAGGGAGCCCAGAACCTTTGTAAAGATTCTTGGAGCCGTAGCTAACCCGAAGGGAAGAGCTACAAACTGGTAATGCCTGTTTAGGAAGGCAAATCTTAGATACCGGTAATGATCCTTGTGAATCGGTATGAGAAGGTAGGCATCCTTTAAATCCACTGTGGTCATGTACTGACCCTCTTGGATCATGGGTAAGATGGTTCGAATAGTTTCCATTTTGAACGATGGAACTCTTAGGAATTTGTTTAGGATCTTTAAGTCCAAGATTGGTCTGAAGGTTCCCTCTTTCTTGGGAACCACAAATAGATTTGAATAGAATCCCTGCCCGTGTTCCGTCCGCGGAACTGGGTGGATCACCCCCATTAGTAAGAGGTCTTGTACACAGCGTATAAACGCCTCTTTCTTTATTTGGTTTGCTGATAACCTTGAAAGATGAAATCTCCCTTTTGGAGGAGAAGCTTTGAAATCCAGAAGATATCCTTGGGATATGATTTCCGACGCCCAGGGATCCTGGACATCCCTTGCCCAAGCCTGGGCAAAGAGAGAAAGTCTGCCCCCCACTATATCCGTCTCCGGATCGGGGGCCCTCACTTCATGCTGTCTTAGGGGCAGCAGCAGGTTTTCTGGCCCGCTTGCCCCTGTTCCAGGACTGGCTAGGTCTCCAGCCCTGTCTGAAGCGAGCAACAGTTCCTTCCTGTCTTGGAGCGGAGGAAGTTGATGCTGCTCCTGCCTTGAAATTACGAAAGGCACGAAAATTAGACTGTTTAGCCTTTGGTTTGGCCCTGTCTTGAGGCAGGGCATGGCCCTTACCTCCAGTAATGTCAGCGATAATTTCTTTCAAACCGGGCCCGAATAATGTCTGCCCTTTGAAAGGGATATTAAGCAATTTTGATTTAGAAGTCACATCAGCTGACCAGGACTTAAGCCACAGCGCTCTGCGCGCTTGAATGGCGAAACCGGAGTTCTTAGCCGTAAGTTTGGTTAAGTGTACTACAGCATCAGAAATAAATGAATTAGCTAGCTTAAGGGCTTTAAGCTTGTTTATAATCTCATCCAATGGAGCTGTGCTAAGGGTCTCTTCCAGAGACTCAAACCAGAATGCCGCCGCAGCAGTGACAGGCGCGATGCATGCAAGGGGTTGTAATATAAAACCTTGCTGAACAAACATTTTCTTAAGGTAACCCTCTAACTTTTTATCCATTGGATCTGAAAAAGCACAGTTATCCTCCACCGGGATAGTGGTGCGCTTAGCCAGAGTAGAAACTGCTCCTTCCACCTTAGGGACCGTCTGCCATAGGTCCCGTGTGGTGGCGTCTATTGGAAACATTTTTCTAAATACAGGAGGGGGTGAAAAGGGCACACCGGGTCTATCCCACTCCTTGTTAATAATTTCAGTACACGCCGGTACCGCAAAATATTTATCCAGCCTACATACTTTCTCTGGAATTGCAACCGTGTTACAATCATTCAGAGCCGCTAATACCTCCCCTAGTAATACACGGAGGTTCTCCAGCTTAAATTTAAAATTTGAAACGTCTGAATCCAGTTTACTTGGATCAGATCCGTCACCCACAGAATGAAGCTCTCCGCCC
Source organism: Bombina bombina (assembly GCF_027579735.1). NCBI lineage: Eukaryota > Metazoa > Chordata > Amphibia > Anura > Bombinatoridae > Bombina > Bombina bombina. Next base: position 19,036 of record NW_026511532.1, read on the forward strand.
TCATGTTCTGCAAATTGTGACGCAGTATCAGACATGGCTCTATTATTATCAGCGCACTCTGTTCTTACCCCAGAGTGATCGAGTTTACCTCTTAATTCTGGCAATTTAGATAGTACTTCAGTCATAACATTAGCCATGTCTTGCAAAGTGATTTGTATGGGCCGCCCTGATGTACTTGGCGCCACAATATCACTCACCTCCTGAGCGGGAGGCGAAGGTACTGACACGTGAGGAGAGTTAGTCGGCATAACTTCCCCCTCGTTGTCTGGTGATATTTTCTTAATATATAAAGTTTTACTTTTATTCAAAGTAGCATCTATACATTTAGTGCACAAATTTCTATTGGGCTCCACATTGGCCTTTAAACATAGTGAACAAAGAGATTCATCTGTGTCAGACATGTTTAAACAGACTAGCAATAAAACTAGCAAGCTTGGAAAAAAAACCTTTTAAATAAATTTACAAGCTATATAAAAAACGCTACTGCGTCTTTAAGAAAACATAAAAATGTGACACATTTGAATTAACAATGAACCAAATATGTTAAAACAACCAAATTTTGACAGAAAATGTATAAAGTTAGCAGAGGATTGCACCCACTAGCAAAAGGATGATTAACCCCTTAATACCCAAAACGGATAAATAGTTGCAATAATAAACGTTATTATCACAGTCAAACACACTGTCACAGGTCTGCTGTGACTGATTACCTCCCTCAAAACTAGTTTTGGAGACCCCTGAGCTCTGTAGAGACGTCCTGGATCATGGAGGAAGAAACAGGAAGACTTGTGACTAAATTTTCACTGCGCAATAAAGCGCTAAAATAGGCCCCTCCCACTCCTATAACAATAGTGGGGAAGCTCAGTAAATTGTTTTTATGCATAAAAAACGACAGCCATGTGGTAAAAATTATGCCCATAAAGTTTTATCACCAAGTACCTCAGAAAAAACGATTAACATGCCAGTAAACGTTTTAAAAATGAAAATTATGAAGTGTAATTAATAAACCTGCTGCTAGTCGCTTTCACTGCAGTGTAGGCTCAAATATTACTTTAATATTGACAGTATTTTCTTAGTGAAATTCCATTCCCCAGAAATACCTCAGAGTATACATACATACATATCAGCCTGATACCAGTTGCTACTACTGCATTTAAGGCTGCACTTACATTACATCGGTATTAGCAGTATTTTCTGAGTCAATTCCATTCCTTAGAAAATAATATACTGCACATACCTCCTTGCAGGTGGACCCTGCCTGCTATCCCCTGTTCTGAAGTTACCTCACTCCTCAGAATGGCCGAGAACAGCAAGTGGATCTTAGTTACGACCGCTAAGATCATAGAAAACTCAAGCAGATTCTTCTTCTAATGCTGCTTGAGGACAAACAACACACTCCGGTGCCGTTTAAAATAAACTTTTGATTGAAGATTAAAAACTAAGTTTAACACACCACAGTCCTCTCACACGTCCTATCTTTAAGTTAGGTGCAAGAGAATGACTGGATATGACGTAGAGGGGAGGAGCTATATAGCAGCTCTGCTTGGGTGATCCTCTTGCACTTCCTGTTGGGGAGGAGTTATAATCCCATAAGTAATGGATGACCCGTGGACTGACTACACTTAACAGGAGAAAATACATCTGGATGGAGCAACCACTCCCCCGGATGTAAAGTCTGACTGATGAGATAATTCACTTCCCAATTGTCTATACCTGGGATATGAACCGCAGAAACTAGACTGGGGCTGGATTCCGTCCAAGCAAGTATCCATGATACTTCTTTCATAGCTTGGGGACTGAGAGTCCCACCATGATGATTGACATATGCCACAGTTGTGATATTGTCTGTCTGAAAACAAATGAACGGTTCTCTCTTCAACAGAGGCCAAACCTGAAGAGCCCTGAAAATAGCACTTCTAAGTTCTAAAATATTGATTGGTAATCTCGCCTCTTGAGATTTCCAAACCCCTTGTGCTGTCAGATCCCCAGACAGCTCCCCAACCTGTAATACTTGCATCTATTGTGATCACAATCCAGGTTGGACAAACAAAAGAGGGCCCTCAAACTATACGATGGTGATCTAACCATCAAGTCAGAGAGAGTTGAACATTGGGATTTAAGGATATTAATTGTGATATATTTGTATAATCCCTGCACCATTGGTTCAGCATACAAAGCTGGAGAGTTCTCATATGAAAACGAGCAAAGGGGATCGCGTCCGATGCTGCAGTCATGAGACCTAAAACGTCCATGCACAAAGCTACTGAAGGGAATGATTGAGAGAGACAGAGTCATGGACACTGATTCTATCTGGAAACCTAAAAAGGTGACCCTTGTCTGAGTAATCAAAGAACTTTTTGGTAAATTGATCATCCAACCATGTCTTTGAAGAAACAACACTAGTTGATTTGTGTGAGATTCTGCAGAATGTAAAGACTGAGCTAGTACCAAGATATCGTCCAAATAAGGAAACACCGCAATACCCCATTCTCTGATTACAGAGAGTAGGGCACGAGAACCTTTGAAAAGATTCTTGGAGCTGTCACTAGGCCAAATGAAAGAGCGACAAATTGGTAATGCTTGTCTAGAAAAGAGAATCTCAGAAACTAGAATCTCAGTGGTCTAGATGAATCAGAATAACAATTTATGTAAGAGCTTACCTGATAAATTCATTTCTTTCATATTAGCAAGAGTCCATGAGCTAGTGACGTATGGGATATACATTCCTACCAGGAGAGGCAAAGTTTTCCAAACCTTAAAATGCCTATAAATACACCCCTCACCACACCCACAATTCAGTTTAACGAATAGCCAAGAAGTGGGGTGATAAGAAAGGAGCGAAAGCATCAAAAATAAGGAATTGGAAAAATTGTGCTTTATACAAAAAAATCATAACCACCACAAAAAGGGTGGGCCTCATGGACTCTTGCTAATATGAAAGAAATGAATTTATCAGGTAAGTTCTTACATAAATTATGTTTTCTTTCATGTAATTAGCAAGAGTCCATGAGTTAGTGACGTATGGGATAGCAGATACCCAAGATGTGGAACATCCACGCAAGAGTCACTAGAGAGGGAGGGATAAAATAAAGACAGCCAATTCCGCTGAAAAATTAATCCACAACCCAAATCAAAGGTTTCAATTTTTATAATGAAAAAAACTGAAATTATAAGCAGAAGAATCACACTGAAACAGCTGCCTGAAGTACTATTCTACCAAAAACTGCTTCTAAAGAAGAAAACACATCAAAATGGTAGAATTTAGTAAAAGTATGCAAAGAAGACCAAGTCGTTGCTTTGCAAATCTGATCAACAGAAGCTTCATTCTTAAAAGCCCAGGAAGTAGAAACTGACCTAGTAGAATGAGCCGTAATCCTCTGAGGCGGGGATTAACCAGACTCCAAATAAGCATGATGAATCAAAAGTTTTAACCAAGATGCCAAAGAAATGGCAGAAGCCTTCTGACCTTTCCTAAAACCAGAAAAGATAACAAATATACTAGAAGTCTGTCTGAAATCTGAATAGCTTCAACATAATATTTCAAAACTCTTAACACATCCAAAGCATGTAAGAATCTTACCAAAGAATTCTTAGGATTAGGACACAATGAAAAGACAATAATTCCTCCACTAATGTTGTTAGAATTCAAAACTTTAGGTGAAAATTGAAATGAGGACAGCAAAAACCACCTTATCCTGATGAAAAATCAGAACAAGGAGATTCACAAGAAAGAACAGATAATTCAAAAACTGTTCTAGCTGAAGAGATGTCTAAAAAGAACAATACTTTCCATGAAAGTAATTAATGTCCAAAGAAAGCATATGCTCAAACAGAAGAGCCTGTAAAGCCTTCAGAATCAAATTAAGTCTCCAAAGAGGAGAAATTGGCTTAATGACAGGCTTGATACGAACCAAAGCCTGAACAAAACAATGAATATCAGAAAGATTTAGCAATTCTTAATGTGAAACAGCACAGGAAAAGCAGATATTTGTCCTTTCAAGGAACTTGCAGACAAAAACCTTATAAAGAAACTAAAAAATCCTAGGAATTCTAAAAGAATGCCAAGAGATTTCATAAGAAGAGCATCATGAGATGTAAATCTTCCAAACTCGATAATAAATCCTACTAGACACAGATTTACAAGCCTGCAACATAGTATGAATTACTGAGTCAGAGAAACTTCTATGACTAAGTACTAAGCGTTAAATTTTCATACCATCAAATTAATAATTTGAATTCCTGATGAAAAAAACGAATGTTAAGATATAAGGTCTGGCCTTAATGGAAGTAACCAAAGCACAACTGTTTTTCAAATTGTCAGAATTTGAAAAACAGTGAAAAAAGGCAGTAAATCAAACGAAATTTTTACAGTGTGTATAATAAGCTAACAGAGCATTGCACCCACTTGCAAATGGATGATTAACCCCTTAGTTCAAAAAAACGGATAAAAAAAACGATAGACGTTTTTTTAACAGTCACACCAAACTGCCACAGCCTTGCTGTGGGCCTACCTTCCCCAACAAACGATTTTGGAAAGCCTAAGATCCCTTTAGAGATGTCCTATAGCATTCAGGGGACTCTGGAGGAAGCTGGATGTCTCAGTCTGTAAAAGTTACTTCGCAAAAAAGCTCTAAATTAGGCCCCTCCCACTCATAGTAACACAGTGGAAAGCCTCAGGAAACTGTTTCTAGGCAAATTTAAGCCAGTCATGTGGAAAAAAACTAGGCCCCAATAAAGTTTTATCACCAAAGTATATATAAAAACGTTTAAACATGCCAGCAAACGTTTTATATTGTAAATATAAAAGAGTATTACCTCAGAAAGCAAGCATGATACCAGTCGCTATTAAATCACTGTATTCAGGCTTACCTTACATAAATTTGGCATCAGCAGCATTTTCTAGCATTCACATCTTCTAGAAAAATCTTAACTGCACATACCTCATAGCAGGATAACCTGCACGCCATTCCCCCGCTGAAGTTATCCCTCTCTTCAGTCATGTGTGAGAACAGCAATGGATCTTAGTTACAACCTGCTAAGATCATAGAAATCACAGGCAGATTTTTCTATTTTTCTGCCTGGAACAAAATAGTACAACTCCGGTACCATTTTAAAAATAATAAACTTTTGATTGAAGTAAAATAACAGCTACATTTCACCACTTCTCTCTTACTACCTCCATGTTTGTTGAGAGTTGCAAGAGAATGACTGGATATGGCAGTTAGGGGAGGAGCTATATAGACAGCTCTGCTGTGGGTGTCCTCTTGCAACTTCCTGTTGTGAATGAGAATATCCCACAAGTAATGGATGATCCGTGGACTGGATATACCTTACAAGAGAAAAAACTGCACATACCTCATAGCAGGATAACCTGCACGCCATTCCCCAGCTGAAGTTACCTCTCTCTTCAGTTATGTGTGAGAACAGCAATGGATCTTAGTTACAACCTGCTAAGATCATAGAGATCACAGGCAGATTCTTCTTCTATTTTCTGCCTGGGACAAAAATAGTACAACTCCGGTACCATTTAAAATAACAAACTTTTGATTGAAGTAAAATAACAGCTACATTTCACCACTTCTCTCTTACTACCTCCATGTTTGTTGAGAGTTGCAAGAGAATGACTGGGTATGGCAGTTAGGGGAGGAGCTATATAGCAGCTCTGCTGTGGGTGATCCTCTTGCAACTTCCTGTTGGGAAGGAGAATATCCCACAAGTAATGGATGATCCGTGGACTGGATACACCTTACAAGAGAAAAAGCCCTTCTAACTTTTATTGTTAGTATGCGTTTTCTCTATTTTGGGGTGGGATTTTTTATTTTATTTTTAAGGAGTCTTTAGTTTTAGAATAGGCATAACTGTGGTTTAGTTTTTTGTTGTAATTTTAGTGTTTTTATTTTCTGTAACTTAGGGGGTGTTCGGTTAGAGGTGGTGGGGGCAGGTGTTAGGTAGTTAAGTAGTGTAGGGATAGTTTGCATTGGGTGGTTGTGGTGAGGTAGGAGTTAATATGTTGGGGGTTTATTGCATTGGGGGATTGTCACAGTGTAGGGGTTAAGAAGAATAGCGGGATAATGCGTTGGGCTAATGGCGTTTTAAGGGTTGATAGGGTAGAAGGTTTCTTGCGGTGGGCTAATGGTAGTTTAGGGGTTTAATAGGTTAAGAAGTTTTATTGTGGTGAGCGAATGGTGGTATAGGGGGTTAATAGGTTATGAAGTTTATTGCGGTGGGCTATTGGTGGTTTAGGGGTTAAAAAGTGTAGGGTTAGTTTGCGGTGGTGGGTTATGTCGGTTTAGGGGTGCATAGGTATATTTATTAGGCTTAGTGCTATATATTTTAAAGGGATCCTATACTTTACATTGGCAATGTTGATGCTGCTTGGAATATTTTGCCAGCTTCACCACCCATTGTGATGTATAGTAAAACTGTTCTCAGCGATGCTACCTTTAAACAGTAATGTCGGTCTGTTTGAATATTTCACCGGCTTCAACATTGTGCTGGATCCCTTTTGAATATATTGCCGCCTCGCAGCACTATCAATCATCAGGGCCATAGAAACTTTTTATGATGATAGTAATAAAAAGTTTTTTAATTTGCCAGTCTTAGAGCACAGGGAGAATATATTATCGGTGTGTATGCACTATAAAGAAGCTTGATGATCAATAAAGCAAATACAAAACTGGTGCCAGTAACATGCAAAAGGCACTAATCTTGGAGTTAAAGGGAAATTCCAGTCAAAATATAAAAATGCACATAGATTAATTATATATTTGTATAGAAACATATTTGCAATATACATGTATTGGCAGAAATGCTTCTAGTAAAAGTTATCACTGTTTTAGTGTTAACATTTTTCTCTGCATGTGTACGTTAACCATAGCTAGATATTGTCAGTGCACCAGCATTTTAAATACTGCAGCTGCTCATATAGCCAGTGGGCTTGTATCATGTCAGCAATTAACAAAATTTAGTCACTACCGGATGTTACAAGCAAGGCTATCTGAGCAAGTGCTGTGTTTAAAATGAAGGTACATGGTGCATACTTAAATACACATTTGAAACAGCTATAGCTTTTAATAGAAGCATTTTTGCTTAAACAGGTGGCCCTCGGTTTACGCCGGTACAATTTGCGTCGTTTCAGAATAACAACCTTTTTTTCAGTCATGTGACTGCTTTTGGAAAGCAATGCACTAATAAAAAACATAATTTATGTAAGAACTTACCTGATAAATTCATTTCTTTCATATTAGCAAGAGTCCATGAGCTAGTGACGTATGGGATATACATTCCTACCAGGAGGGGCAAAGTTTCCCAAACCTCAAAATGCCTATAAATACACCCCTCACCACACCCACAATTCAGTTTAACGAATAGCCAAGAAGTGGGGTGATAAAAAAGTGCGAAAGCATATAAAATAAGGAATTGGAATATTTGTGCTTTATACAAAATAATAACCACCACAAAAAAAGGGCGGGCCTCATGGACTCTTGCTAATATGAAAGAAATGAATTTATCAGGTAAGTTCTTACATAAATTATGTTTTCTTTCATGTAATTAGCAATAGTCCATGAGCTAGTGACGTATGGGATAATGACTACCCAAGAAGTGGATCTTTCCACACAAGAGTCACTAGAGAGGGAGGGATAAAATAAAGACAGCCAATTCCTGCTGAAAATAATCCACACCCAAAATAAAGTTTAACGAAAAACATAAGCAGAAGATTCAAACTGAAACCGCTGCCTGAAGTACTTTTCTACCAAAAACTGCTTCAGAAGAAGAAAATACATCAAAATGGTAGAATTTAGTAAAAGTATGCAAAGAGGACCAAGTCGCTGCTTTGCAGATCTGGTCAACCGAAGCTTCATTCCTAAACGCCCAGGAAGTAGAAACTGACCTAGTAGAATGAGCTGTAATTCTCTGAGGCGGAGTTTTACCCGACTCAACATAGGCAAGATGAATTAAAGATTTCAACCAAGATGCCAAAGAAATGGCAGAAGCTTTCTGGCCTTTTCTAGAACCGGAAAAGATAACAAATAGACTAGAAGTCTTACGAAAAGATTTCGTAGCTGCAACATAATATTTCAAAGCTCTAACAACATCCAAAGAATGCAACGATTTCTCCTTAGAATTCTTAGGATTAGGACATAATGAAGGAACCACAATTTCTCTACTAATGTTGTTGGAATTCACAACTTTAGGTAAAAATTCAAAAGAAGTTCGCAACACCGCCTTATCCTGATGAAAAATCAGAAAAGGAGACTCACAAGAAAGAGCAGATAATTCAGAAACTCTTCTGGCAGAAGAGATGGCCAAAAGGAACAAAACTTTCCAAGAAAGTAATTTAATGTCCAGTGAATGCATAGGTTCAAACGGAGGAGCTTGAAGAGCTCCCAGAACCAAATTCAAACTCCAAGGAGGAGAAATTGACTTAATGACAGGTTTTATACGAACCAAAGCTTGTACAAAACAATGAATATCAGGAAGAATAGCAATCTTTCTGTGAAAAAGAACAGAAAGAGCAGAGATTTGTCCTTTCAAAGAACTTGCGGACAAACCCTTATCTAAACCATCCTGAAGGAACTGTAAAATTCTCGGTATTCTAAAAGAATGCCAGGAAAAATGATGAGAAAGACACCAAGAAATATAAGTCTTCCAGACTCTATAATATATCTCTCGAGATACAGA
>NW_026511533.1:0-12500 GCF_027579735.1 Bombina bombina
CAGCTTTATCCAGCTAATTATATAAGCTTGATTCTACTCAATATTCCAGTAAGTGAAGATACTTCACAGGTTGATGCTGATTGAAGTTAACGCATTGTCCGCTTTGTAATATAGTAATATTGAGCACCCAAGACGTATCACATCTAATACAGGTTCCAGCTTTTCTATGGCCATTATATGGGTATACTGATAGATCCCTATGCGGTACAGCACTATCTTGTAAGATTTGCAAAACACATTTCCATGTATATAACGCTGTTTCCAACACTTTGATCAGAGTTAAGAGTGATCAGAATAAAATAGATTCTGTTCACATTAAAGTCACTGACTAAAGTTACCTTGAGACCTATTGAGTTATATTACTGTACTTACTAGCAAACACCCAGCCCACAGAGTGTAATACTAGATATTAGGGCTATCAGCCCACTATTTATTAGCATCTGAACTATAGACTCTACAATTGAGACAGACACTCTGGTAACTGACCAAAACTGACTGACACACTGCAGTTATCCATTATTTAACCATAGATACAAATCTGATTCTTGAATATTTGTGATATTATTTGTTGTAACATCACTTTGCTGGGAAATCTTTCCCTTTATTGATCGTGTGTGGTTTAGGTATTAGAATTAAGTAACCAAGGAGAATCTCACTTTTAGATCACTAGTAATACGGTGACATTGAGGCCGAATCTTAATATTATGTGATCTAAGTTATTCAGTATTCGTCATAATTCTACCGGTGCAACTTTTAATTTTGTATGTCATTTAACCAAACAATTTTGTTTTTTTTAATTTTACTAATAAAAGTTATATTTTATTTATCCTGTTAGTGCTAATCCCACCATTTAGTCAGGGTATAGAGTGCTCTTTATGCATACTTTTGGAATATGGTTGTTTTCTTATAACCATTTCCTTATGTGTTTGTGTCTTAATATTTGTGCATAAGCACCATTTCCTTTCTGTACATTGGGAATTACTACTGACTACTCCCCTTTGTTATATTTAAGATTTAGGAAAAGCCAGAGTAGTGCCATTGTTCAATTTGTGTAGCAGGATCCCATATTATGTTTGCCGCTCTAGAGCTGCCCGCTATCTCCGCCTCTACTTGTGGCCAAACCACTCCAATGTCCTGTTTACTCAAGACAACCGTCTGTGCCAATCGAGATGTCTGAAAATATTCTACAAGATTTGGAACCCCGACTCCCCCAACTTGCCTGTGTGTTTTTAACAACTGCGAGGCTATCCTAGTTCCCCCGTTTCCTCTTAAAAAATTTAAAAGATCCGCCTGTAAAGCTTCTAATTCTGGAAGGGGTATGTCCAATGGTATGGCTCTAAATAGGTACATTAATCTTGGGAGGATATTCATCTTAATAGACATTAGCCTTCCATACCATGAAAAATTGTTTTTCTTCCACTTCCTCAAGTCATTTCTAATAGCATTGTAGATAGGGATATAATTTAATCTATACAGATCCGACAATTTATCTCCTATCTTAATTCCTAAATATGTAATATGACTTTTTACCCATGAGAATGCAAAGTTCAGATCAATTGCTTTCTTAGTATGCTGGGGTAAATTGACCGCAAGCGCCTCACACTTATCAGAATTTATCTTATATCCTGAAATCTCTGCGTATTCTCCCAGGACCTTATACAGGTGTGGCAAAGAGCTCATTGGCTTGGTGAGTGTTAGCAACACATCATCAGCAAATAACATCAATTTGTATTCAGAAGATGCCAATTGCACTCCCGAAATTTCTCTTAAAGGGACAGTCAACCCAAAAATTACTGTAACTTATTTAGATTAGTTAAATCACTATCTTTACAGTAAACTATAGCCAAATTTTCATCTAAATAAACTTTGGAAGAAAATAAACTTACTAGATCTCATCTGGCAGTTTGGAAATGGCTGCCTGACCCCTCCTTCTCTGACGTCTCCCAAAAGCTTGCACTAGTACAGGATCCTTCTCTAGTCTCGTCCCTGCGCGCTCCTGCAATTTCAGCTCTCTAGCAGCTGTTAATACCCGGCACTCACTGCCTCTCATCCATGCTGTGCGCTGTGTGTTACAGAGAATGAGAGGCAGTGAGTGCCGTGCAGATGTGATGGTCTGTGGCTGTGCTTTAGTTAATAAGAGTCCAATGAGATTATAGAGGCATGTTTTATTTTTATTGTATTTCCCTCACTACTCAGTCCTCTCTGATGCCCTCACCGAGTTAGCCCTTAATTTGCAGTATTGACCGTTGTTCTTAACGAGCGTCTTCCAGGATTTGTCTTTTGAAAATGTGCCCACCCTGTACAAAGGAGCTGGATAAATCTGCCCTCTGGCTTTTGAATGCATTACTCTATTTGTTAGACTTATGGAAGAGTAGTATAGCTGTATTATGTTAATGCATCATCGTAATTTTTGGGTTGACTCAGCTGTCCCTTTAACCCCATGTTGTCCAAAGCAGGCAAGAGATTGCATCCCTTTCTTGCAATTATGTGCTGCAAAATTAATAATACTGTTCATATTTGTCAAAAAGCTTGATGCCCGGACAAACATAACAAGCAGAGACTAATCCACAGATCAGCCCGCAGCCTAGGGCTGGACCTACGAAACTGCGCTGTCATACCACAGTCTCAGTCAGGATCTACTGCGGAGCTGAGAGCACACTGCCGAAAAACCGGATCATTCCGGAGGAATCAGGAGAGGCGACAGGTACTCAAAATTAGCTTACCGAGCAAAGAGGGCATGAAACATATACACGGCCACATGGCCACCTAATTGCAAGAAAGGGATGCAATCTCTTGCCTGCTTTGGACAACATGTTGTTAAAGGGACAGCTGAGTCAACCCAAAAATTACGATCAAGATTGCATCCCTTTCTTGCAATTAGGTGGCCATGTGGCCGTGTATATGTTTCATGCCCTCTTTGCTCGGTAAGCTAATTTTGAGTACCTGTCGCCTCTCCTGATTCCTCCGGAATGATCCGGTTTTTCGGCAGTGTGCTCTCAGCTCCGCAGTAGATCCTGACTGAGACTGTGGTATGACAGCGCAGTTTCGTAGGTCCAGCCCTAGGCTGCGGGCTGATCTGTGGATTAGTCTCTGCTTGTTATGTTTGTCCGGGCATCAAGCTTTTTGACAAATATGAACAGTATTATTAATTTTGCAGCACATAATTGCAAGAAAGGGATGCAATCTCTTGCCTGCTTTGGACAACATGGGGTTAAAGGGACAGCTGAGTCAACCCAAAAATTACGATGATGCATTAACATAATACAGCTATACTACTCTTCCATAAGTCTAACAAATAGAGTAATGCATTCAAAAGCCAGAGGGCAGATTTATCCAGCTCCTTTGTACAGGGTGGGCACATTTTCAAAAGACAAATCCTGGAAGACGCTCGTTAAGAACAACGGTCAATACTGCAAATTAAGGGCTAACTCGGTGAGGGCATCAGAGAGGACTGAGTAGTGAGGGAAATACAATAAAAATAAAACATGCCTCTATAATCTCATTGGACTCTTATTAACTAAAGCACAGCCACAGACCATCACATCTGCACGGCACTCACTGCCTCTCATTCTCTGTAACACACAGCGCACAGCATGGATGAGAGGCAGTGAGTGCCGGGTATTAACAGCTGCTAGAGAGCTGAAATTGCAGGAGCGCGCAGGGACGAGACTAGAGAAGGATCCTGTACTAGTGCAAGCTTTTGGGAGACGTCAGAGAAGGAGGGGTCAGGCAGCCATTTCCAAACTGCCAGATGAGATCTAGTAAGTTTATTTTCTTCCAAAGTTTATTTAGATGAAAATTTGGCTATAGTTTACTGTAAAGATAGTGATTTAACTAATCTAAATAAGTTACAGTAATTTTTGGGTTGACTGTCCCTTTAAGTTCCTAATGTATGCAGCCAAAGGTTCTATACAGATCGCGAACAACAACGGCGACAACGGGCACCCCTGTCTTGTCCCATTCAGAATGTTGATTTGCCTTGACAAATAACCCGCCGCTCCCACCATCGCCGTCGGCCCCGAGTAAATGCTACTAAGCGCCTGAATAAAGGCTCCTCTAAATCCCATGGCTGACAATACTCTAAACATAAATTTCCAGTCTATCCTGTCAAACGCTTTTTCGGCGTCAAGCGACAGGAATAGAGCTGGTGTCCCCGTCGCATTCAGATAATCTAATAAAGTAAGAGTTCTTCTCACGTTGTCTGGGGCTTCTCTGTCCTTAACAAATCCCACCTGATCTTGATGGATCAGTGAGGGTAAAAGAATTTTCAATCTATTTGCTATAATTTTAGCAAATATTTTTATATCATGGTTGATCAGGGATATTGGCCTATAATTTTGACATAATTTAGCATTTTCCCCTCCTTTCGGTATTACTATAATCTTTGCCTGAAGCATTTCTTTAGGTAGCTCTCGTCCCTCCATTATCCCGTTACAAAAATTTACTAGATGGGGAAGCAGTTCTTTTTTAAAAAGTTTATAGTATTCTCCCGTCAGACCATCGGGCCCTGCCGCTTTACCGGCTTTCAGGTCCTTAATTACACCCAGCACTTCTGAGGTTGTTATCTTTGAGTTGAGACTCTCTAAATCTCTCTCTTCAATAGTTCTCAGATTCGCCATGTCTAGAAATTTAGATATCTGAGTGTCAGTGTTCCCCGTTGTCACTTTATTCCCGTCGTATAGCTGTTCATAATATTGGGCAAAATTATCTGCGATTTCCTGTGGGTTTGAAGTGACCTCTCCCTTTTGTGTAACTAACTTGGGTATAGAAAAGAATTTATTTTTCTCCCTCAACTTATGTGCCAAATATCTATCTGGTTTGTTCGCGTACACAAAGTAATGGGCCTTGAGTCTTAAAGCTGCTCTCACGGAAGCATCATTCAGTAGCTTAGCTAGTTCCCCTCTTTTATTGACCAATGTCTTATATGTTTTCTCAGATAATGTACGCTGGTGCTCCCTATCTAATAGTTCAACCTCTCCTTGTAATGTATTGACCAGTGAGGATACCTTTTTATTCTTCATCGAGTTTTCCTTTATAAGGAGTCCTCGCAAAGCAGACTTATGAGCTGCCCATGCCACTAGTGGGTTCTCAACCGAGCCTACATTTATGTCCCAGTATTCCCTTAATGCCTTTTGTATTCTACCATAAATTTCGGGATTTTTCAATAAAGTTGGATTATATGACCACGACCGATGTCTTGAGAAGTTTATGAGTCCCGAGAATTCTAGATATATAAGTGAGTGATCAGACCAAACACATGTCTGAGTACCCGTTGTCACTAGATTAGGTGTCACTATTTGACTTACATAAATATAGTCAAGCGTTGTGTAGGTCTTGTGTGCCGGTGAATAGTAAGTGTAATCATGTTCTTGTTTGCCTACCACTTCCCACGAGTCCACTAGTCCATGTTCCTCTAGTGAGTGTCTAATTGCCTTGATGATACTGTTATGTCTGTGTTGCTTGCTTGTTATTTTAAGAGAGTCTGGCCCCCCATAAGAGGACATATTAACATTAAAGTCACCAGCTAAAAGTTATCTAGTCTGTGACCATTGTGTAAGCAATGAGGATATCTTAGAGAAGAACAGATTTTGTGTTTCATTGGGCGCGTATATATTACACAGGGTAACCACAGTGCCTTGAAATGAGCCCTGAACTATAATAAAGCGTCCCTCCTTATCCCTAATTACCTTGTCTGTCACAAAGTCAAGAGATCTGTGAATTAATATGGAAACCCCTCTCTTTTTGGAGTCAGCTGTAGAATGATAGTGTATCGGGTAGTGGTGTGACCAAAATTTTGGTATCTTGTAAACAATTTAAAGGGACAGTCAATACTAAAAATGTTATTGTTTAAAAAGAAAGATAATCCCTTTATTACCCATTCCCCAGTTTTGTATAACCAACACCGTTTTTTGGTTTGTTTGTTTTTTATAAATTTTATTTATATCCAGCAGCAGGTACAGGCAAACCAAATGACATAACATTGCGCCATGCAGGGCCAAATAACACACATTATACCAAAAAGGAAAAAAAAAAACAGGCGCAAAAAATTATACAGTTATATAAATACACTTTTGACCTCTGTGATTACCTTGTATCTAAGCCTCTGCAGACTGCCCCCTTATTTAAGTTCTTTTGACAGACATGCACTTTAGCCAATCAGTGCTTGCTCCAGGATAACTTCACGTACATGAGCTCAATGTTATCTGAAACACATGAACTAATTCCCTCTAGTGGTTAAAATGCATTCAGATTAGAGGCAGTATTCAATGTCTAAGAAATTAGCATACAAACCCCCTAGAATTAGCTTTCAACTAAGAATACGAAGAGAACAAAGCAAAATTGGTGATAAAAGTAAATTGGAAAGTTGTTTAAAATTACATTCCTATTTAAATCATGAATTTTTTTTTTTTGGCTTGACTGCTCTTTTAATACACTCCAGCAGATAAAGTGGATCATTAGGAACAAATTTAAAGCGACAGTCTAGGCCAAAATAAACTTTCATGATTCAGATAGGGCATGTCATTTTCAATAATTTTCCAATTTACTTTTATCACCAATTTACTTTGTTCTCTTGGTATTCTTAGTTGAAAGCTTAACCTAGGAGGTTCATATGCTACTTTCTTAGACCTTGAAGGCCACCTCTTTTCAGAATACATTTTAACAGTTTTTCACCACTAGAGGGTGTTAGTTCATGTTTTTCATATAGATAACACGGTGCTCGTGCACGTGAAGTTATCTGGGAGCAGGCACTGATTGGCTAAACTGCAAGTCTGTCAAAAGAACTGAAATAAAGGGGCAGTTTGCAGAGGCTTAGATACAAGATAATCACAGAGGTTAAAAGTATATTAATATAACTGTGTTGGTTATGCAAAACTGGGGAATGGGTAATAAAGGGATTATCTATCTTTTAAAACAATAAAAAAAAGCCCGGGCTCCCAAAGCGTTGTATTCTTATACAAATGAGAGCTTTGTATTATATTCTGTTATATAAAGGTGCCAATTATTATACAGTAGAAATCACATTTTGCTGCTAAAGTATTTAGTAATCAGGTGTCACCTGAGTGTACAAAAAACACACAAAGTGCTCCTTAACCCTTTTATCTTTCCAATGTAAAATGTATTTTGCAGGACAAGGGCGCCTTTCTCTATCTCAGATCAATACAGGCACAAGGGCAAATGTATGCATTTTTCTGGCTTTATATTGACATTTCCCTGGGATCAGAGAAGCAACTTACTGCTTAAATGTATAAACCCTTATTATATAAATAGTCTATAAGACTATAGGCCCCCTCTGTAGCTGTGCACTACACAGGGTTATGTGAGGGGAATGCGCAGGCTCCGGAGGATGTTTTGTAATTTGTATTATTATTTTCTGTCTGAATTGATAAAATAGCTTATAGAATAGGATTCAGAAGACGGTGACACTTTGTGTTTGGGGATATAAGGGCTGATCACCTGTGAACAAGCTGCTTTTCTTGCATTTACTCCCTGCTGTGATCCCCTAGACATAAAGTCATTGTGCAAGTTGTGCCCCTCACATCATCCTGTGTACTAAATCTAGTGACATGACAGCTACTGTGTATACAGCACTAACCTGCAAATAATAAGCCCTGACTGATGACCTCACGCACCATAAGCCTCTCTTCTCATGTTACACTTAAAGGGAAAGTACACCCAAACAATTTCTTCCATTTAAATTGTTCCCAATTATCCATTTTACCTGCTGGAGTGTATTCAATTGTTTACAAGTAGCTCCTTTACCCCTTTTTCTGACTTTGAAATAGCTGATTTAGCTTGTGCTATCCCAACCTATACTGAAAGTTTTGATACTGGAGTCTCAGCTATTGACAAGCCTAAGTAAACACAGCCTGCAGAAGAAATAACACTCCCAGTGGGCTGCAGGATAGTTTAAAATTATAATTTTCCATTGTTCACTGTATTGAGCTTTAGTTTTCCAGACAAATATAAGATAAGGAAGCAAGTGTGTGTACACAAAGTGATAACATAATGAGATCTGATATTACCTGAAGCTCAACCCATTCTAATAGGCTGTGGTTTACAAGCACAAAACCAGCAGCTTCATATACACAAATAAACTGAAAAATGTAATTTCTCCTACATTTTATATTCTGCAGCTGGTATAACAGGTCATTGAAAATACATTCATATAAAAACAATTTTACAGTGTACTGTCCCTTTAAAGGGACAGTCTAGTATAAATTAAACTTTCAATATTCAGATAGGACTTTTAATTTTAATCAACTTTCCAATATACTTTTATCATCAAATTTGCTTTTTTCTCTTGGTGTCCTTAGTTTAAACTAAACATAGGTAGGCTCATATGCTAATTTCTAAGCCTTTGAGGGCTGCCTCTTATCACATGCTTTTTAAATCTCTTTTCAACACAAAGAGACAGAAAGTACACATGGGCCATATAGATAACACTGTGTTCAGGCACAGGGGGTTATTTAAGATTTAGCACAAAACAATGCTTAATTTAAGACAATAGATAATAAACAGTCACAGTCATGTGATCAGGGGGCTGGAAGAAGGAATACAAGGTAATCACAGAGGTAAAAAGTAAATTAATATAACTGTGTTGGTTATGCAAAACTGGGGAATGGGTAATAAAGGGATTATCTACCTTTTAAAACAATAACAATTCTATGGTAAACTGTCCCTTTAAGTTCTACACATGAGGTGGTTTTTTAGCAACAACAGATGCCTTTATTTGTTTTTTACTGTTTAATGCAATCTGTGTCCAGTGTGTGATTCTATAATATAATGAAATTTTAATAAACAAAATATATATTTAGTATACATGTACAGATCAGTCAATGAAATAACTGAAACTAAGCCTAAAACAAATAAAGAACATTTTGTACTGTTCTATTTCTTATCCTGCAGCGCCACCTACTGGACATTGTTTTTGTTCAAATATTTATTTCAGAAGCCGCATCACCCGTTTACTAAACAGTCGTGCAACAAAGTGACGGATAAAGTATGAGATTGTATCATTTCTTATTGCAAAACTAATGAATAGTGTTACAAATTTATACGTTTATTCAATATTTATATATTGCAACATTCTAGCTTTAGTGCAAGCTATATAAAGTAGAGCTGCAACTAATCAGAGGAACAAATACAATATTACACCAATACGCTTCTTGCTGGAATAGTAAATACTGCAATATATTAATATTACAAACATACTAGAAACAGTTCATTTGGATTGAATAGTTTTCCAGTCACTCCTTGTGACTAATTAAAACCAAAAACATTTTGGTTCCTACAATTTTCGTCACGAATAACAAGGACACCAATATCCTTTAGCTTATTCAGCGCTAATACTGAACACATAAAAGCTTTAGCTCTGATAGTGAATACGTGGGCGGCTCTTAAAAGAGCCTTTGGTTTGTTATGTGATTAGGAAGAGATTGCGTTTAACCCCCGAAGCCGTAGAGAGTGCGGCCCTGGCGTTTCAGAGCATACACCACATCCATAGCGGTCACGGTCTTCCTCTTGGCGTGCTCGGTGTAGGTGACGCCGTCTCGGATGACATTTTCCAGGAAGACCTTGAGCACTCCGCGGGTCTCCTCGTAGATGAGGCCGGAGATTCGCTTAACACCTCCCCTCCGTGCCAAGCGCCGGATAGCCGGCTTAGTGATGCCCTGGATGTTATCGCGGAGCACTTTACGATGCCTCTTGGCGCCTCCTTTACCTAATCCCTTCCCGCCTTTACCGCGTCCGGTGTCTTAAATTAATCCCTCTACCATAGGCATTTGTATACTACGTCACTTCCGGTGACGTTTTATCAGCTGGTGGAGGTTTGTGGCGCTCACTGCGCATGCGCTAGAGGCCCAAACTCCTTACATCAGCTGATGCGAAGATTCAAAGAATGATGTGGCACGCGCACGTTACTGGTTACAAAATCCCAATGAACGTGTTTGTTCATTGGATTTTGTAACCAGAAAGGGTCGCAGAATATGTACACCGCGGTCAACTGTTACTAGTAAATACACACACCATGTACTAGTGACAATTTTCACATATTCACTGTTCATATATTATATATATATATATATATATATATATATATATATATAAAACACTATATATATATATATATATATATATATATATAGTGTTATATATATATATATATATATATATAACACTATATATATACTATATATATATATATATATATATATATACTATATATAAATATATATATATACTATATATTCATATATCTTCATATATTATATATATAACACTATATATATATATATATATATATATATATATATACTATATATAAATATATATATATACTATATATTATATATATAATATATAGTATATATATATATTTATATATAGTATATATATATAGTGTAATATATATAGTTATATATATATATACTATATATATATATATATATATATATATATATGCTATATATATATATATATACTATATATTCATATATGTTCATATATTATATATATATAACACTATATATATATATATAGTGTTATATATATATAACACTATATATATATATAGTGTTATATATATATATAACACTATATATATATATAACACTATATATATATATATATATATATATATATACTATATATAAATATATATATATACTATATATTCATATATGTTCATATATTATATATATATATATATATATATACTATATATAAATATATATATATATATATACTATATATTATATATATAATATATAGTATATATATATATATATTTATATATAGTATATATATATAGTGTTATATATATATAGTTTTATATATATATATATACTATATATATATACTATATATATATATATATATATATATATGCTATATATAAATATATATATATATACTATATATTCATATATGTTCATATATTATATATAACACTATATATATATATATATATATACTATATATAAATATATATATATATATACTATATATTATATATATAATATATAGTATATATATATATTTATATATAGTATATATATATAGTGTTATATATATATAGTTATATATATATAACTATATATATATATATATATATATAACTATATATATATATATACTATATATATATATATATGCTATATATATATATATATACTATATGTTCATATATTATATATATATATATATATATATATATATATATATATATATATATATATATATATTGGATTTTGTAACCAGAAAGGGTCGCAGAATATGTACAGCGGTCAACTGCTACTAGTAAATACACACACCATGTACTAGTGACAATTTTCACATATTCACTGTTCATATATTATATATATATATATATATAGAAAGTCCCAAGAACAGATCAGCACATCAAACGATTAAACAGCAGCCAGGGTGCACTTAAATCAAAGTCCATAATTCCAAAAGCAAATAAGGCACTCACTGTTCATAATAAAATATAACTTTTAATAAGCCAAGTTTAAAACGACATAACGTTTCGGTGTTCACATAACACCTTTGTCAAATGTCAAAAAATAGACAACTTAATGCCCAACCACTCACCTATCATACCTTAACACCCATCACCTTAAATACAGTTTCACTTGGCGCTCCTGTACGCTGTTCTGCCCTGTGCGCAATGACGTCATGACGTTGCTGCGTTACGTAACGTGACCACATGATGCCAAGTCGCCCATTCAGGTTGCCATAGCAACCAGTAAACAATAACACCGCGATTGTATCGGGCAATTAAATCCCATTTCCAAAAGTGAATGGGCATAACAGCCCATTAACAGTATACTAGGCACCATGCATTGGTCTATAGTTACCAACCCCAGCAACCCATATTGCTCACAGTGAAGATCATGCGACAGGGGCGCAATTCATTAAAACATATTATTATAATCCTGTGTAAATATATTTTAAAAAACTTTTTAAAAAAATGATCAAACATGTATAGCAGGGACATATGAGCAATGTATTTGTCTGATAACGGCAGGTCTGCATGGATTGAATCAGAGCTAATCAAATTTGTCTGCCTAGGATACGTATCTAACCCACTACTCTTTCTACAATCAAACCCTATTATTTCTTGCCTCCTGGAGCATGATCAGAAACCCGTAAGGACCCACTAGGATGAAAATCCATGTGAATAGTTCTGGGTGACTTAGTATGCATCCATTATTGGTAGGTACTGTCGGAGATTTATTTATTGTAGAACGGTCCGAAGTCAAGGACAGTATTTAGGCCCCTAGGGACCAGAGTGTCCAGCGTATGGATCCATTTCGTTTCCACTTGTAGCAACCGGTTATCCCTGTCACCACCCCTTCTTAATGGTGGTACATGGTCGATTAACATTGACCTCAGGCTTGATAGGCTATGATTACATTCAGCAAAATGCCTGGCGACCGGTTGTTCCGACTCCCCCTTTTTTAGTGCCTCACGTATTGCACAGCGATGGTTAGCCATCC
>NW_026511533.1:17500-54380 GCF_027579735.1 Bombina bombina
TAAGCCTATGCAGACTGCCCCATTAGTTCTTTTGACAGACTTGCATTTTAGCCAATCAGTGCCCTCTCATAAGTAACTCCACAGACGTGAACACAATGTTCTATATGAAACACAAATATCCTCTAGCTGTGAAAAACTGTCAAATGAATCGACATAAGAGGCTACTTTCTAGGTTTTAGAAATTAGCAAATGAGCCTACCTAGGTTTAGCTTTCAACTAAGAATACCAAGAGCACAAGGTCTGTCATTGGATTTTGTAACCAGAAAGGATACTAACTACTGTCAACAAACTTTCACATACTTTATCTTTTGTCCAACAGAATCGTTTTTAATAAATGTATTATTCAAGGCCAGAACTTTCAAATACTTTATCTTTTGTTAAACAGAATCGTTTTTAATAAATGTATTATTGGTGGCTTATGACGACATTTTTACTAATGACTTATCTAGCACTGGCTTGCACACAGAGAGCTCATAATACAACTATAAATATTTGATTATTATATTAACAAAAATAAGTGAGACGCTGGAGCTGTGTGGAATATTGCGACCAAGCATGGCCGCTACCCGGAAGTTCCCCCAGGAAGATCAAAGTTAATACCTGTGGAATTAAAACAAGAAAAAATTATTAAATCAAAATATTGAATATTTTTTCTTATTAATGAATTATGCATGATGATGTTACTGCTTATTGTCCTATACTTCTCAAAACACAATCTCTTGTAATTCAACATGTACTAGACATAAGCAAACATCTTTTCAACATCAAGTAGCTCTTTATCTATCTATGTGGTTCTTATAAAGCGCGGCTATTCACACGTAAGGGTCTCAAGGTGCTGAGAGTTGCAGTTCATTCGAAGAGTGCGGTCTTTACTCACACTATCCAATTGATCTTGCAGGTTACCTCTTTTTAATTCAATTGACATTTATTACAATTAAAACAATTATAAAAAATGGTAAAATGTTCGTCACTTAGTGCAGTATTTGTAATTTGATTGATTTTTTATTGCTTTCATAATACACACGTTTGCACTTTGATGATTGAAGATATGTCCATTATGATTACCAATACAATTTGTGCGTAAACAACTTTCATCCAGGGTGCGATATAACTGACCTTTATACTGGAGTAGAGTGCTAGCGATTTCCAGTCGTGC
Organism: Bombina bombina; assembly: GCF_027579735.1. Classification (NCBI taxonomy): domain Eukaryota; kingdom Metazoa; phylum Chordata; class Amphibia; order Anura; family Bombinatoridae; genus Bombina; species Bombina bombina. The sequence goes on from NW_026511533.1 coordinate 18,657, forward strand.
ATCCCTCACCGCTTCTGCAGAGGTCCTCACCGCACTGATTGTCCTCGTCCTCAGGAACTCCTTTGCAAACTGTAAAATTAAAATTTACTTTTTTAACTATATTTGTAATTTATTTTTAATGGCTGAAACAATGTTCAACCCCCCAAAAAAAAAAAAAAAAAAAAGGATTACCATCAATATTAAAACTCCGCAGCTACTGGAATCCTGCTGGTTGCTGTGCTCCATTATCCATGTATTATATTGAGATGCTTTTTCTTCCAGTAAGTTCATCCTCAAGAAGAGCCTAGTTATGGTTATATATATATATATATATATATATATATATATATATATATATATATATATATATATATATATATATATTATAAAAAAAAAAAAATATGAAACTGGTTCACATTTGTTTGTTACATCCATTTTTTCAATTATGCACGCTTACCTCCAGTTCTCATGCAACATTGAATAATATGATTTTTCATTTCCCAACGGGTCCATTAATACGATCACCTGCTCCGACATCATGATAATCTAAAGTATATTTTTCAAAATAAAATCAATTTAGTGAGTACTATATGGAGCAAAATTAAAGTACATTTTCATAGATTCAATTTAAATTTCTTTATAATTAACTAGTATAAAGAAATTATAATAGTGCGTGCATGATCAATACATGAAATTTTTTTTTTTATATAAAATACCACTATAATCCAGTGAGCCCTGATGTTAATCGGACATATCCAGATATCTTCAGCTGGAAACATCATCTGCAGAGTAGTTAGAAAAAATGGTTAGTCTATATACACACACTTATACATACATATACAGTGTATATATATATATATATATATATATATATATATATATATATATATATATATATATATATGTATATATATATATACGCACACACATAAAAACACAAATACATACATACAAACACACATATCAATATTGGTTTTGGACAAACCTTTCCAAGCCTATGGGTTTGTCCAGTAAACAATGCCGTCGAGATAACCGAAGAAAATTGGTAAACGGGTTCCTGTAGAAAAAGATTAAAAGTTCTAATGTAAAATGTACAAACAACAAACATAACACAAGCATACACATAAGTCACACTTGCCTGATGCTTTAAAATCAAATGGAACAGATATGCATCAATCACCTGCATTATAAAAAAAAAAAAAAAATATTAATACATTTATAACCAAAAAAAATGGTATAGTTTACAAGTGAGACAAGAATGTTTTTACGCTAGTCTAGTGTAATGTTTTTTTTGGCATTTTTATTTGTAACATTTAGCTTTACATTTCAATCTTTAATGCAATCTCAGAGTTGTGGTTATATTTTCAAAAATATATAACATAATTACAGCTACACTGATTTATATAAATTGAATAACATGTTTTTAAAATCGATATATTTAACAAATTGTAATGGAACAAAGATATGAGATCGCACCTTTTAGGAAAAAAAAAAATGGGAAATGGTGTTACCATAAAGACACATACATATACATCGATAAAGAAGGCAATATATGTATGTATGTCTATATATGTGTACATGTGTATGTATGTCTGTCTATATGCAAATTATTATGACCCTGGGGAAGTCTCCCTATGGGTGATGGGGGAAACCAGACGTGGACTCCTTGCCCAGTGTGCTTAGAGGAATGTGGCTGCACCTCACTGACGAGGCCCATAGGAGCCCGAAACGATCGTCTGGGGTTGTCATGTTCCTTGTTCAGAGGAGAATTGCCTGGTATTTCGGGGCTGGACTGACCTTACTTGGCAGGATCAGACTGATATACTTCATGAAAGTTTTCTTCTGTGAAAAGCACACTGGTCTAAAAGAGGCTGCTTCCAGGTGGTAAATCGCCATAGAACAAGCCACTGAGCTGTTGTTCGTTCCTGGTAGAGCGCTTCTCTCTTTGTATGCATATGTCTGTCTATAGATGTGTACATGTATATTAATGTTTTTTAAATGTGTATAATTAAAAAAGGAATATACAGTATATGTACACACACACACACATATATATATATATATATAAATATGGCCAACTGGTTAGATAACCCTTAGAGCTTTGTTTTTAAGACATTTTCAACAGTGTTATCTGTTACCTCATCAACCAACCAATCTGTTCGACGAAGCGTCTGAAATGATGAAACATACAGCTTGTATGGACCCACAACTGCTGCCACAGAGCCGTCATCTTCATTGGTCCACAGCATTTTAACTGTAAAATTATAATAAAAGATTAATACTAGTACATTTCAGGTATTATTGTATGGTTAGTAGTCAACGATAATACTGGTTGAGTAAAGCTTATCTTAAAAATAACAATTATATAAAATAAATGGTAATCAATTGGAAGCAATCTGTAAAAAAAAAAGGTTATATATTTTAAGATTCAGAAATCAAAATAAGTTTTGTTCAAAGACATTTGTGATGAGGGGATAACTCAACATGTACTTTCTTTGTTATAATAGCAACCTTGTAAGGATAATGAAATAAGAAATGTATAGAACATGATGACAAACACTGTCAAATTTTATAAATAAAGGGCCTGAATGGCCAACAAATAAAAAAGGCCAGACCAACAGGGCACGGCCGAACAAATGACCAACGTGGTCCAACTAGTAAATGAAGAACACAATAACTACTACCTCTGTCTTCTGCTTTTTCCGTCTGTAAAGATGCTGAAGGCTTAAAAACCAAGATTTATGTTAATCATTTACATTTATCATAACTTAAAAATGAATATACTACATAACAAAAATAAGCTGATATAACAGAACAAAGCACTCTATATACAATGCAAATGTATGCAAGCCATCCAGGTTGTGTATTTTGTATCTCCATAGTGTTTACCTTATTTAATGTGGCAAAATGGATCACTGAGGGCCTTTGTTGTATTGGGGATAAGCTGGTCTTCATCTCCTCTAACGATTTAATTGACTGGACAGGACCTTCCTTCCGTGGGGCTGAAATATCCTTCCTCCTTATAAATGGCTTGATATGGTTCATGCTTATCTTTGTCTTCAGCGTTATGCCATCTAAATTAGATAACTGGACTGTCTTGCCACACATCGCCTTTATGATATAAGGCCCGGAGAAGTCCTTTTCAATTTTTCCGCCTTTCCGACCACGCTTCCTCATATTATATTTAAGGACCTCGTCGCCAACACTATAAGTTAAAGCCTTATATTTCTTTTGAACTTTTTTTTCAAACGCCTTCTTCTGCTTTTCCTGTGCATTAGTGATATTTTCACTCGTTGTCTGTCCAACCATCTCAATCAATTTCTTCTTTTCATCCATGAATAAATTTAGATTTTTCTCCTCCGGTAGAATGATTTCAGAAAGCTGAAAGACATATATTAATAATTATTAACAAAGAGTGATATAATTCTTGAAAAGATAAATACTATAAAAATGTTGGGACTATTGTCATACTCTTTTTATTGTTATAAAAGAGAAAATTTATTGTTACAGGATAAAAAAAATTCTCCTTCGACACGATGAGTCCACAGATCATCTTCATTAATTATGGGATATTCACTTCCTGGTCAGCAGGAGAGGCAAAGAGCACCACAGCAGAGCTGTTAAATAGCTCCTCCCTTCCCTCCCACTCCAGTCATTCGACCAAAGTTAGGAAGAGAAAGGAAAAGCCAAGGTGCAGAGGTGAATGAAGTTTACAATAAAAAACATCCTGTCTAAAAATGACAGGGCAGCCGAGGACTCATCGTGTCTAAGAAGAAATACATTTATCAGGTAAGCATAAATTTTCTTTTCTTCTTAAAGACATGATGAGTCCACGGACCAGTTCCCATAGCTCAAAAACCACCAGAGCTCTACTGCAGAGACTGATATGGACTAGGCAAGCTACACCGCAGAACAAAGTAGCACTCTCTGGCACTACTCATAAAATAAAAAAATCTTGAGTGAAGAATCTAAACTAACACCTCACTTTACCTGCTCCTATCACTAACGTAGGCAAACAGAATGACTGGAGTGGGAGGGAAGGGAGGAGCTATTTAACTGCTTTGCTGTGGTGCTCTTTGACTCTCCTGCTGACCAGTAAGTGAATATCCCATAAGTAATGAAGATGATCCGGGGACTCATCGTGTCTTCAAGAAGAAACACAATCGCAATATTTCATGTCAGAATTCACAATATTGATTTTACAAACATATCTCACAGCCCTAGTGCATACTAGCTTAAAATAAAGTTATAGCAGATCAACATTTCAACTACTAATTATCTGTACAATTTTCTTATGTGCCACTTATGTAGGATAAATTATTAACATGTTGAGATCGGTATATAATAAAAATTGAAGCTAGAAAGAAATAGATTAACGTACAAGTGTCATAAAAAAATAAATAAATACACAACTCACTGGTAGGTCAATCGGAACTTCTGAAGGGAAGACTGCCTCCCTCCCGTACATCAGCATGAACGGAGAATACTTGGTCGTGGTTTGATACTTTGATCTGATAGCAAATAGGGTCGGTTCCAAATACACGTCCCAATCATCTTGCTTTTCATTCACCAATTTGGCGAGGCATCTAGAATAAATAAAAGACAAAGCTAAATAAAGACATTTACAACACATTCTAGAAAATAATCACTAAGTTAAAGCTAGAACTATACACAAATAAAAAAATAAAAAAGTGGTGCTATGCAAGAAGAACAATACTTTAAAGAGACAGTCCCAGAGCCAGACCTTTTTCTGCAATATTTTCTTTGTGATAATTTATGCTGCAGGTCATTTTTAAATGGACATTGTAGTCGAAATTAAACTTTTATTGCTCAAATAGGGCATGCATTTTTAACCAACTTTACAATTAACTTTTATCATTCAATTTAATTTGTTTCCTTGGTGGTATTTTTGAAATTGCTAAACATAGGTAGGCTCCAAATGAATTCTGAACTATTGTTACGCCTCTTAGCTTAGTTAAAGTTTTCCACAGTTAGACAGTACTAGTTCATGTGTGTCATATAGATAACTTTGTGCTCACTCCCGTGGAGTTATTTTGGAGTCTGCACTGATTGGCTAGACTACATGTCTGTCAAAGGCATTCATGTAGGGGGGCAGTCTGCAGAGGCTTAGAAACAAGGTAATCAAAGAGTTAAAAAAAAATATTAATATAACTGTGTTGGTTATGCAAAACTGGGAAATAGGTAATAAAGGGATTATATATTTTTAAAAACAATAAAAAAACAGGTGTAGACTTGTCCCTTTAAATAAAAAAGTTTTTAAATTACATTTTAAATTACAGTTACACTAAGGCACTAAAGCAATGTTTAATTCTTTATTATTTAATTTCATGTCCCTTTATGTACAACCAATGGAAGAAAGTTTTCAGAATAGTATGAATAATAAAAAAAAAAAAGTAAACTTGCCGCTTGATATTATGATTAGTCTTCTCATCCAGTCCATTTGTCTGTGGATGATACGCCGCTGTGACACTTCTTTTGATACCCATGAGACTGCACATACGTTCGTTGAGCTTAAAAAGAAAAAGAAAAACAACAATATAAAATTGTAATAAAACACAGGTTAAACAATTTTTTACCAAAAAATGAAATTTACATTAAACATACTTGGTTGACGAATTCTCTTCCCTGGTCCGAAAGTATGCGTTTGGGACAACCATGTCGATAGATCATTGAGCATATATAGCGTCCCACTTCCACTGCAGATTTAGTTTTCAGTGGAAAAGCCTCCACCCACTTAGAAAAATAATCGGTGGCCGTCAATATGTACTGAAAACCATCCTTTGTCTTTGGTAAAGGGCCTGTTAGGTCTATTCCAACAAGTTCCCAGACAGAAGACACCTAATGTGAGAAAATAAAATACAGTAGTTATTTGTATTAATCTTTGTTATGTACTACTATAGTAGATATTTACCTTAATACATTGTAACGGCTGTGGAGCAGGTAAAGGCTTTCCAACTTTCTGACATAAATCGCATTCCTGGATCTGTAGGAAATCAGTAGTTAATCTGGGTAACAATTTCATACACCTTTAGAAACACAAAAGTAATTAATGTGTGTACCCATTGCACAATATCTTTGCCCATTCCGTGCCAGAAGAATCTTTTAGAGATAACCGCCGTTGTTCGGTTGATGCCCATATGACCTCCCATCGACAATGCGTGACATTCTTCAAAGATCGCCTTTGCTTCTTCCTCTAATTTCACAACTCTTCTTTGGCCAAAGAATAGCTTGCCTTCTGTAATCAAAGGTAAAGTAAAGAAAACGTGAAATAAAAATGCAACTTTCATTAGATAGATAATTAAAATTAAAAAATAGAATGTATTTCGTATACTTACCCTTTATTGTAAATTTAGCATTGTTCTGCTTGAAACGGTATCTTTGGTACTTGTCATACCCAGATGGAATATCACCCAAAGACAGGAATTTAAAAATTTCTTCGTACTTCTTCTCCATACCTATAAATGTAGAACACCATTCTCAGCTTAAATATTTCAATATTTATCAATGTCAACAGCCAGCAGCTCATATTAACAAACATTAAAAACAAGCAAAAATAATATAAATAAGTAATAATTAATAAAAAATGCACCAATTATGGTCTCATGCCTGATACAGAGCATGTGTACTCATACTAATGCTGCGATGCTTAACTATTTAAAACGCATTAATTTAAAAACGTATTATTTATCATTTATCAACCATGTGTCATTAAATAATTGTAGTGTGGTGATAGCACTCCTATCATCCGTGAGCGGGTAAAAACTGTTAATATTACGTTTAAAAATACTAGCATTAACAACAGAATACACATACGTGTTCATAACAATTCATTATTCTACTTGTACTGTACTGGAACAGTGTCACCTAATATTAGGCTGACCATAATGCTGCTTTCAAAATTTACACATATGAAACATGCATATGAAACATACATTTTTAAAGCGGAAATAATGTCAGCCTACCTAAAATTGAAAAAAAATAAATGTCTATACTGTATATATATATATATATATATATATATATATATATATATATATATATATATATATACATAAATATATATATATACAAACACACCATAGATATTTTAATTACTCTCTCTTTAAAAAGATGCTATTTGTGCAGCCATAGTAATTACAAAGTGTTTGTAACCACTACGTTATGGAAGTAAAACGATAAATGCACCACCACAATGGGTGGAAAACCACCTCACTGTATAAAGTCCATTGTTGAAGAACACTTTCATAAAACTGATGTATACCAAAAAGGACAAAATTGTGAAGTATAATAAATGTCTCATTGGTATACTCACCGACAGGGAGTCTGATAAGACCGGATACTTCAAGGAAATTGAAGAATTACAAAGCAAAGTCTGTGAGGGAATTAAAGGGAGAAGATTTTAAATGCTAATAAATGTATGACCACAATATGTGAATTTATCACTTTTTCGGTAAAATAAAATAAAAAATAATGATAATCAGGTGAAGTAGTCAAATCCAAAGTATGTGAGGGGACAATATAAATCCAGATAATTATATGATAATCAGGTGAATTTTTTAAATTCGAAGACTGTGAGTGGAGAGTATTATGTCAGTATTGGGAAGTATGAAAAATGACTCACAACAATATGAGTAATACTCTATATCAGAGTGTCTGTACAAAGTCAATAGTACTGTCAGTAAATAGCATTGTTATACATATAATGAATGTATTATTATTCTAGAAGTCTGTGGTATACATTATTTTATTTCAGAATTATGTAGTTAATTAGTTATAAAAAGTACATAGGTTAAGATATTTACAAAAATCTTAATTGCTCCACGGCTTCATCCTTACTTGTGGGATATTCTCTTCCCCTACAGGAAATGGCAAAGAGAGCACACAGCAAGAGCTGTCCATATAGACCCCCCTCTGGCTCCGCCCCCCAGTCATTCTCTTTGCCGCTCTGAGCAAGTAGGATCTCCACGGGGATGGTAAAGAGTATGTGGTGTTAGTTGTAGTTTTTTATTTCTTCTATCAAGAGTTTGTTATTTTAAAATAGTGCCGGTTTGTACTATTTACTCTACAACAGAAAATGAAGAAGATTTCTGTTAAAGAGGAGTATGATTTTAGCACCAGTAACTAAAATCCATTGCTGTTCCCACGGAGGGCTGTTGAAACCAGAGAACTTCAGTTGGGGGGAACAGTTTGCAGGCTTATCTGCTTCAGGTATGATCAGTCATATTTCTAACAAGACATGTTAATGCTAGAAGACTGTCAGTTTCCCTTATGGGATAGGTAAGCCATTTTCTTAGACTCATAACAGATTAAGGCTTATAAATGGGCTCTATACTGGTTGACACTATTGTGGGCTTAATCGATTGGTTTATTCCATATTTATATGGCATTTAGAGTGTTTTTGTGTAGTTGAAAACACTTTTGGGAACGTTTTATTTCGCCTGGCAGTTGGTTAGACTACTATTCCAGTCAGAAAGGCCCCTTCACTCTGGTATGCAGAGGGAGGAGGCCGCATTTTTGCGCCTCAGTTGCGCAGTTCACTTCCAAGGCAGTGCATGCAGCTTCATGTGAGGGGTCCTGTGGCTCAAAAAACGGACTCAGGAAGGCTTATTTCAGTGGTGAATAACTCTCAGGGAAGGTAAAAAGCCGCAGCAAGGCTGTGGCAGTGATTGTAGTGTGTTAAGATTGTTGATTTGAACAAATAGCTCCGGTTTGCTCATTTTAAGGGTTAAAGACTTGAAACTTGGCATGCAATACTTTCAAGGCATTAGGACACTGGGGTGCAAATTTTGTAAAAATCGGACATTGCCTTCATAGTTTTTCAAACTTGCAGAAATAAAGGGTGCCTTTTTATTATTTAAAGGGACAGTAACGGTTTTGTTTAAAAACGTTTTTATTGCATTATTAGCCTGCCAAATTCTGTCTAACATGTCTGTACCTTCAGATAGCTTATGTTCTGTGTGTATGGAAGCCAAGGTGGTTCCCCCTTTAACTATTTGTGCAAAATGTGCCAGGGCGTCCAAACAAAGTCAGGACAGTGATGTCACATTTAATACAATTGCCCAAGATGATTCTTCTAATGAAGGTAGTGGGGATAGTTCCTCATCCTCTCCTTCTGTGTCAACACCAGTTTTGCCCGCGCAGGCGATACCTAGTACATCTAGCGCGCCAATGCTTGTTACTATGCAGCAATTAACTGCCGTGATGGATAATTCGATAGCAAATTTATTATCCAAACTACCATCATTTCCTAGAAAGCGTGATTGCTCAGTTTTAAATACAGAGAATGAGCAAGTTGGCGCTGATGATAACTTATCTGTTATACCCTCACATCAATCTGAATTGGCAGTGAGGGAGGGTCTGTCTGAAGGGGAAGTTTCTGATTCAGGGAAAATTTCTCAGCAGGCAGAACCTGATATCGTGGCATTTAAATTTAAGTTAGAACATCTCCACGCCCTGCTTAAGGAGGTGCTAACTACGCTCGATGATTGTGATTCTTTGGTAATTCCAGAGAAGCTGTGCAAAATGGACAAATTCTTAGAGGTCCCAGTGCACGCTGATGCTTTTCCGATACCCAAGAGGGTGGCGGACATAGTGACTAAGGAGTGGGAAAGGTCAGGTATACCTTTTGTTCCACCTCCCATATTCAAGAAAATGTTCCCCATTGTCGAACCCAGAAGGGACGCATGTCAAACGGTTCCTAAGGTTGAGGGGGCAGTTTCAACGCTTGACAAGCGCACAACTATTCCTATTGAGGACAGTTGCGCTTTCAAAGATCCTATGGATAAAAAATTGGAAGGATTGCTAAAAAAGATATTTGTCCAGCAAGGTTTCCTTCTTCAACCAATTTCGTGCATTATTCCTGTCACCACGGCAGCGTCTTTTTGGCTCGAGGAACTAGAAAATTCGCTCCAAAAGGAGACAGAATTCACGCACTAAAGTTGGCTAATTCCTTTATTTTGGATGCCGCTTTCCAATTGGCTAAGTTAGCGGCTAAAAATTCAGGTTTTGCTATAGTGGCGCGCAGAGCGGTTTGGCTAAAATCTTGGTCGGCGGATGTGTCGTCCAAAACTAAATTGCTTAATATTCCTTTCAAGGGTAAGACCCTTTTTGGGCCGGAATTGAAAGAGATTATTTCAGACATTACTGGTGGTAAGGGCCATGCCCTCCCACAGGATAAGCCTTTCAAGGCTAAGAACAAATCTAATTTTCGTTCCTTTCGCAATTTCATGGAACGGACAAAATCCTAACTCTGCAGCCTCTAGACAAGAAGGCAACGCTTCACAGCCTAAACCAGCATGGAAACCATTGCAAGGATGGAACAAGGGTAAACAGGCCAAAAAGCCTGCTGCTGCTACCAAGACAGCATGAAGGGGTAGCCCCCGGACACACCGTTGGATAAAGAAATTTATCAGGTAAACATAAATTCTGTTTCTTAGGCTTTCAAATTCCCATATGTTAACTGTAGCATGAGCACAGACGCCTATGTGGATTGAGCTCAGCGTTGGTACATTTATAACTGAGATAAATGTACTTAATTTTAGTATCAAATTTGATATGTTACCTTTTTTTTATTTATTTAAAGATAAACCTAGTGAGACTCAAAATTATTAAAAAGAAAAAAAATAAAAGGCACAAATAGACAGTGCTAGATCATGTGTGTTATGTAAATGTGTGCTAACAACCTCTGGATTTTGGTATGACTCTTCAACTGATTGGCTAAACTGCATGACAGTAAAAATCACTGATACACGGGGCCAGTCAGCACATGCTTAAATAAAAGTTAATTAAAGAGGTAATGCATGTATTAAAGGGACACTAAACCCAATGTTTTCCTTCTGTGATTCAGATATAGCATGGCATTTTAATCAACTTTCTAATTTAATCCTATTATCTATTTTTATTCATTCTCTTGGTATCTTTATTTTAAACGCAAGAATGTAAGTTTAGATGCCAGCTCATTTTAGGTGACCTGGGTTGTTCTTGCTTATTGGTGGATAAATTCATCCACCAATAAAAAAGTGCTGTTCAGATGTGTAAACCCAAAAAAAAAAAGCTTTGATGACTTCTTTTTCAAATAAAGATAGCAAGATAATGTTGATAGGAGTAAATTAGAAATGAGCTTAAACTTGCATACTCTATCTTAATCCCAAAAGAAAAAAATTGGCTTTAGTGTCCCTTTAATATAACTGTGTTGGGTATGCAAAAATGGGGATTGTGGAATAAAGGGATTATGTACATTTTTAAAACAGTAACAATTTACAAGTAGACTGTACATTTAACATACACAGTACAGTTTGTTCAAAAAACAACAGTATCAAACAATGCAGAGTGTGTTATACACTGTAATCTAGATAACTGTATAGTGTATGCATGCAAATATACACACATTCAGAGGCATATACACACCCAAAGTTGCTCTAAAACACATAAAAATTATGAATTATAAAACAGAAAAATATCTACACATACATTAGCACAGCCTATGCTATGTCACCCATATTCCTTTCCCTAGCTGTGCATTATATTGCTAACCCTCTCTCTAGTTGTCATACACATTTATTTCTCTCTCTATAGCTGTCCCTCATATTCCTCTCTCTCATTTCTCCATGTCCCAATTGCGGGAGCTTGGCTCACTTATTGCCAGGCTTCACACAGGTTCCATAGCACATCCGCTAACACTCATTTTACTTTCTCACTTTTTAACCTCCAGTATAGCTAGACTCCCACAGGGATTAGGTGCAGGGCCCCAACATCCCTGCAAACTAACTGTTACATGGTGTGCAAGAGACACAGGTACAGGCCACACAGCTCACCAAAGTCAAGCACTCAGTCTGTGATCAAAAGACTGAATTGTCAGCATCTTGTGGATTAGTCAATTATGGCACTCATGTACAATTACATATGACTTGTATTTTATTGACAGTCCAAAAAAATAGTAAAGTCAAAATTGTACTTTCATGATTTGTAAAGACCTTGGAATTTTTTAAACTGTTTACAATTGACTAATGTTATCAAAATATGCTTTGTTATTTTGGTATCTTTTTTGAACAGTAAAAATAATATGCTTATAAGAACTACAGAGTGTGCACGTGTCTACAGTAGTCTATGGCAGCAGTGTTTTGTAAATTTGTATAAGAAAGATAAAAATTATTTTGAAAACAAAATACTAACATAGAGTACAAATGGGACATGCACACTCCTGAGCTCTTATGAGACTATGTAGTTTTACTCTTACAAATAAATATTCCAAAGGAATGCAGTAATTTTGATAACAGAAATAAATTGAAAAATTAATTAAAATTAATGCTCTTTCATAATCATGGAAGCTAAATCTTGAATTTACTGTACCTTGGAGTAAACAAACATTGAAGAAAACAGATTGAGAAATAAAATTAAAGAACATTGTTTGTGCAAAATATCTTCAGAAAACCTACAGGGATAAAGAGCAATAATGTATTTACATATATATATATATATATATATATATATATATATATATATATATATATATATATATATATATATATATATATATATATATATATCACCACTCTCTTTAAAAATTGATTTGTTATGGTATCACTCACCGTCTAGGGGTTCTGTTCAATGTAGATTCTAATATGCAACAAATGGAAATTAAATGGCACGTCTGTGAAAGAACATTATAAGGTCAAGATTTGTGTCTAACAATATTAAGGCACATGAAACCACCCAAAAAATCGCTTATAAAAGCTACCCACTACCACTCTGGGTGTTCATAAACCTTTCATATCACTAACAACAGCTGTAAGCCGTGTCATGTTTACAGCTGTATAGGATTTAGTTTCTCAACATGGAGTAGCTGGGACACAGTTAAAGGGAAGAAATCACCTTGTGAGTTTTATATAAAGCATTTAGTTATACCTAGTGAAAAAAACTTTCCAATGTACCTTAATTATTTATATTGTCCCCTTTTCATGTAATTTAGCACTGGAATTTGATAATCTGTAATTGCACACAGCTGTCACCTCAAAGCTAACCCTGCTACATAGCTTTCCCTGATTGAATTTAGCAGATAGCAATTCCAAAACAATGCAGGGTATACTAACATAATGACACTGGCTAGCTTTCTCAAGGATGTTTGGCTAGTTTCCTCAGGATGTTTATACTGTGATACCCCCATTGTAGGCTTTTGGCATTTTACCTTTGTGTCTGGCTAAATGAGCGCTGTCTCAGGACTTATCTGTATATAGCTTTCTCAACCACATACTAAAACCTGGATTGTCTCCTACAAATGAGGCAAGTGTTGGGTGGAGTTTGCCTATTGAAAAACAGTTGCAGCAAATAAAATCTTGAGTATTTTTAAAAATGTTTAGTCTTGGTTGATATTTATTTTTTGGGAAGACAACAGAAATGTTTTTTAATTACACAGTGTTTACTGTACACTAACTTTTCACTTGAGTAAGATGAAATCTTACTCGAAATTATAGCAGCACAGTAACAGTACATACACCATGTTAAATAAGGTCACAATTAGCAATTAATAAGAATTGAAATGTAAAAATGAGTGCAACTATTCCCTGTATGTATCTGGTACCATATGATCTACATTTCAGGAAGAGGTTAGATGCTCTTTCCTGCCATAGGGTTACATTTGCACTGTAAAACAAGGTGTCATCCAATTGCATCAAAGGCATGTGAAAAACTGTGGCTTTTGTGTCACTTTTAAATGTATCAATTGTCCTTTATGAACTGTCTGATTCTGTCATCCTTGGCACTTTAATATGGCCAGACATGCTGTAACTCCAATTAAGTCCAATGTGATTTCAATTAAAGTGTCAGAGTTATAAGAACAGAATCAATTGTTCTTTATGCACTGTCTGCTTCTGTCATACTTAGCACTTTAATATGGCCACACATGCTGTAACTCCAATAAAGTCCAATGTGATTTCAATGAAAGTGTCAGAATTATAAGAACATCCCCTAATTTTATAGAGAATTGTCATCAATTAAAGATGACACAATGTAAGGAGTGACAACATTTATTGTTTTTCTTTCTTATATTCCCTACATGGGTCCTAAAGGTTTGTTCATAAACATCACATTGTTCTAGTTTCCAGTATCAAGCAATACAATTAGCTTTTAAGCACGAGTTCACATTTTAGCTATTTATAAATACGAAGGAAAAAGCACAGCTGCAATCAAATGTTACCATTAGCCTAATAGACAAAATGCACAATTATATATAGTCGTATTAGCCTAATAGCCAAAATGCACAATCATATATAGTTGTCTTATGAGCTCTCTGTGTGCAAGCCAGTGCTAGATAAGTCATTAGTACAAATGTCATAAGCCAGAAATAACAATTTTATTACAAAAGGATTCTGTTTGACACAAGTAATAAAGTATGTAAAAGTTCAGGCCTTGAACTAGTAAAAGTTAACTGTATTTAGTACCCTTTCTGGTTACAAAATCCAATGACAGAACGCTTGTTCATTGTTATTTTGTAACCAGTAAAGTGCGCGTGCCACATAATTCCTCGTATTGTCATCAGCTGTTGTAAGGAGTTTGGGCCTCTAGCGCATGCGCATTGAGCGCCACAAACCTCCACCAGCTGATTATACGTCAACGGAAGTGACGAAGTATACACATTCCTACAGGTAGACGCATAACTTTAAAACACTTGTGTTCTAAAGTAAAGCGACTACCGCGTAGGAATGTGTATACCTCGTCATTTCCGGTCACTTCCGGTGAGGTATAATCAGCTGGTGGAGGTTTGTGGCGCTCACTGCGCATGCGCTAGAGGCCCAAACTCCTTCCAACAGCTGATGAGAATAATGTGGCACGCGCACGTTACTGGTTACAAAATCATAATGAACAAGCGGCCTGTCATTGGATTTTGTAAACAGAAAGGGTCGCAGAATATGTACACCGGTCAACTGTTACTAGTAAATACACACACCATGTACTAATGACAATTTCCACATATTCACTGTTCATATATTATATATATATGGAAACAGCTCAGTCACACAACACATAATTACTCATTATTACTTTGCATTGCATAAATGCTTTACAGATTCATTGCCCAGAGCTGCAAAGAAGATCCTGTATAATAATAAAACTTTTAAAGTATATTGAAAACGTTATGTGGAGTAGTTTATCTATGTATGTATTTAAAGAACTACTCCACATAACGTTTTCAATATACTTTAAAAGTTTTATTATTATACAGGATCTTCTTTGCAGCTCTGGGCAATGAATCTGTAAAGCATTTATGCAATGCAAAGTAATAATGAGTAATTATGTGTTGTGTGACTGAGCTGTTTCCATATATATATAATATATGAACAGTGAATATGTGGAAATTGTCATTAGTACATGGTGTGTGTATTTACTAGTAACAGTTGACCGGTGTACATATTCTGCGACCCTTTCTGTTTACAAAATCCAATGACAGGCCGCTTGTTCATTGTGATTTTGTAACCAGTAACGTGCGCGTGCCACATTATTCTCATCAGCTGTTGGAAGTAGTTTGGGCCTTTAGCGCATGCGCAGTGAGCGCCACAAACCTCCAACAGCTGATTATACCTCACCGGAAGTGACCGGAAATGACGAGGTATACACATTCCTAGGCGGTAGTCGCTTTACTTAAGAAATGCTCAGACTTTTTTTTACAAAGAAATGCTCAGACGTTTTATAATTTAATTTATTAAAATAATACTATTTTATTCACCAAGTATCAAAAAAGGTCTAAAATGTATTTTTACCAGCACAATGTATTAAATGCATTTAATTTAAGATGTATTCCATGCACTTTTTATGTGAAAAGCAGAGAATAAGCCATATTTCAATTTTTACCTCAGGCTGCGAACAATGCCATATCTGGCAAAATAATTGAAGCTTATCACGAAATTCACAATTTTTTTTAAATTTTTTTTTAAATCGACATATATTTTGAACTCCAAGTGTTTTTATAAATCAAATATGACTTTTTATGAGACATCCACTATGTTAGATTGATCTGACATTGGGTGGGATTTTTTTTGTGTATTTGTTACTACTGTAATATTTGTTTTAGCTCCAACAAAGGCTAACTCAAGCACATTTGTGTTTTTTCACAATACACTGTTATTTACTATATGCTACATGTTATTTACTAAATGTGTATAGCGAGAGGAGGGCTGATTATAGGGTCAGTGGTATCTGCATCAGTATAATAAGACCCAGCACTATATAATGACACAGTAGTGACACTGGCACATGGGTAACATGGGTATAGCCAGAGGAGGGCTGGTTATAGGATCAGTGGTATCTGTATCAGTATAATAACACCCAGCACTACATAATGACACAGTAGTGACACTGGCTCATGGGTATAGCCAGACAAGGGTTGGTTATAGGGTCAGTGGTATCTGCATCAGAATAATAACACCAAGCACTATATAATGACACAGTAGTGACACTGGCACATGGGTATAGCCAGAGGAGGGCTGGTTATAGGATCAGTGGTATCTGTATCAGTATAATAACACCCAGCACTACATAATGACACAGTAGTGACACTGGCTCATGGGTATAGCCAGACAAGGGTTGGTTATAGGGTCAGTGGTATCTGCATCAGAATAATAACACCAAGCACTATATAATGACACAGTAGTGACACTGGCACATGGGTATAGCCAGAGGAGGGCTGGTTATAGGATCAGTGGTATCTGCATCAGTATAATAACACCCAGCACTATATAATGACACAGTAGTGACACTGGCACATGGATATAGCCAGAGGAGGGCTGGTTATAGGATCAGTGGTATCTGCATCAGTATAATAACACCCATCGCTATATAATGACACAGTAGTGACACTGGCACATGCGTATAGCCAGACAAGGGTTGGTTATAGGGTCAGTGGTATCTGCATCAGTATAATAACACCCAGCACTATATAATGACACAGTAGTGACACTGGCACATGGGTATAGCCAGAGGAGGGCTGGTTATTGGATCAGTGGTATCTGCATCAGTATAATAACATCCAGCGCTATATAATGACACAGTAGTGACACTGGCACATGGGTATAGCCAGAGGAGGGCTGGTTATTGGATCAGTGGTATCTGCATCAGTATAATAACATCCAGCGCTATATAATGACACAGTAGTGACACTGGCACATGGGTATAGCCAGACAAGGGTTGGTTATAGGATCAGTGGTATCTGCATCAGTATAATAACACCCAGCACTATATAATGACACAGTACTGACACTGGCACATGGGTATAGCCAGAGGAGGGCTGGTAATTGGATCAGTGGTATCTGCATCAGTATAATAACACCCAGCACTATATAATGACACAGTACTGACACTGGCACATGGGTATAGCCAGAGGAGGGCTGGTTATTGGATCAGTGGTATCTCCATCAGTATAATAACATCCAGCGCTATATAATGACACAGTAGTGACACTGGCACATGCGTTGTTTAATTTAAATTATATTTAACTTAGGGGGTGTTAGGGTTAGACTTCGGTTTAGGGGTTAACTCTCTCTCTCTGGCGCTCTATCTCTCTCTGGTACTCTCTCTCTCTCTTCCTCTGGTGCTCTCTCCCATTGTCACTCTCTCCCTCTGGTGCTCTCTCTCATTCTCCCTCTAGCACTCTCTCTGGTGCTCTCTCTCTCTAGCTCTCTCTCCCTCTGGCGCTCTGTCTGGCACTCTCTCTCTCTGGTGCTCTCTCTCTCTCTGGCACTCTCTCTCTGGCGCTCTCTCTCTCCCTTTGGCACTCTCTCCCATTGTCACTCTCTCCCATTGTCACTCTCTCCCTCTGGTGCTCTCTCTCATTCTCCCTCTGGCACTCTCTCTGGTGCTCTCTCTCTATGGTTCTCTCTCTCTGATGCTCTCTCTCCCTCTGGCGCTCTCTTTGGCACTCTCTCTCTGGCGCTCTCTCCCTCTGGTACTCTCTCCCTCTGGCGCTCTCTCTCTCCCTCTGGCGCTCTCTCTCTCCCTCTGGCGCTCTCTCCCATTGTCACTCTCTCCCTCTGGCACTCTCTCCCATTGTCATTTTCTCTCTCCCATTGTCACTCTCTCCCTCTGGCACTCTCTCCCATTGTCACTCTCTCCCTCTGGCTCTCTCTCCCTCTCCTCCATGTACTCACATCTATTAGTTTTAATAGTTATTCTGTAATAGTTTTACACATTGGCAGACTATATGGTCTCAATTAAAAAGTACAACAATATTTATTTATTTCTCAGCTACAGGGTTTATTACTTCAGTAGTTATAATAATGTTAACCACTTACACATTATTATACACTTTTATTTTTTCTAATGTATACATTGTTCTTCCAAATATCTAGAAGAAAAATGTATATCTAGAAGAAAAATGTATACATTAGAAATAATAAACAATGTGCAAGTGGTTAACATTATTATAACTACTGAATTAATAAACCCTTGTAGCTAAGAAATAAATAATGTGATGCTGTACATTTTTTTTAGATACCATATAGTCTGGAAATGTATAAAACTATTATAGCAGTTAGATGAAGTTGACAGAGGTTCTTGGCATTAGGGGGTCTGTGTTGCAGACACAATCATTTTTAGAACACAGAGCCATTGAAAGTCACCCAAGACAGCGACGAGGAGCAGAAGAAATATAGCAAGGGATCAAGAGCCCAGCGCAGCTCCTTAGGTTAGAGGAATTCAGAAACTGGGTTATTTGCACATCCTGTGAGATGTTTGTTGTTTTTTTTTAAATCGTGCTGTGCACTTTTTTCAAATTATAACAGTTTATGGACAAGGATCAGAGAATAGAAAAGCACGAGAGATATAGTGTGAGATATAGTACGTAGCAGACGTATTCAATATATTTCCTACCGCATCTCACAATAATAGTCAATACAATGTCAGTACCGTTTCTGGTTACAAAATCCAATGACACGCCGCTTGTTCATTGGGATTTTGTAACCAGTAACGTGCGCGTGCCACATAATTCCTCATCAGCTGTTGTAAGGAGTTTGGGCCTCTAGCGCATGCGCAGTGAGCGCCACAAGCCTCCACCAGCTGACAAAGTGACGAGGTATACACATTCCTACGGGTAGAGGCATAACTTTAGAACAACACCCCGCACTGTTGTCAGTCTGCCGCGGCACACCTGAGGATCTCTCACGGCACACTGGTTGAAAAACACTGCTTTACAGAAACTCATTGGAATTGGAAAGCCAAACATTTTCAGAATTACATTACAGGAAAAGAAGACAAATACATAATGAGAGAATATTGCAAAGTAATTTTAATACACATAAGTAAACATTTTATATTATCTCAAAGTGTTTAGTCCACAAAAACTAAATGTCATTCTTACTACAGGGAGAGTTCACAGCTGCAATTCGTACTTGTAGGAATACTGAACCTGGCCACCAGGAGGAGGCAAACACACCCCAGCCAAAAGCTTAAATACCTCCCCCACTTCTCACATCCCCCAGTCATTCTTTGCCTTTTGTCACAGGAGGTTGGTCAGAAGATTTCAGAGTATTTCCTTAGGAAGGTTATCTGCCCTTCGAGATAGGACTGGAGTTTTAAGTAGTCTTGTCAGCTTCTCAGTGAGAGCATTGACGAAAGTTAGAGTCTGGAGATGCAGGGAGAGTCTTTCTCCAGACTCATATTAACAGCTCCTTAAGCAATCAGCATTCCAATTTATGTCTAGTGTCTAATTTGCTTCATTCTTTAGATATACTTTGTTGAAGAAATAGCAGTGCACATGGATGAGCCAATCGCACAAGCCATTTGTGTGTACCCACCAATCAGCAGATACTGAGCCTATCTAGATATGCTTTTCCGCAAAGAGAATAAAGCAAATTAAATAATAGAAGTCAATTAGAAAGCTGTTTAAAATTGCATGCTCTTTCTAAATCATGAAAGAAATGTGGGTTTCATGTCCTTTTAGCTCTATAGTCAAATCTATTGTGGGTCTATAGTTGTATTAGGTAACATTTGTAAAATAAGCAGAAATTAAAAATAACATGGAGATTTTCTATAGAAATTAGCAATTGAACTTCAAAAGGAAAATCAGCGTTTTGTCATATTTTGAAACACAGAAAAAAAGAAGAGGCGCTCTTCGTGTAATATATCCTAAAATGTTGTCACCAGATATAGTAGGCAATGGAAATATACTCACAAGCGACCATGCATGCGACTCTTTCATTGACAGATAACATTGTGGCTGCAAAATACCTCTAAATAAAATGAAAATACAAAACAAACTAACACCTTATCCTACTAGGAATCAGTGTCAAAAGAAAAGGAGGTGCGCCAAATACAACAAACAATAATGTACAATATGTATAAAAAATGAAGTCCAGATAGAATGAGTGAGTGAAAAAAAAGTCCATACAAACAATTCCTGATGCTGGGGAATTTGGCAGCTCTCTCCACAGAGTATCGGTAAAAAAACAGTTCCTGAAACACAGAAAAAAAGAAGAGGCGCTCTTCGTGTAATATATCCTAAAATGTTGTCACCAGATATAGTAGGCAATGGAAATATACTCACAAGCGACCATGCACCCACAGTGCAATAACGAGCAGGCCGAAACTTCGGAGCCGTTCGGCTGACTCACTAAGGCGACAGGCGCTTGGGATCAGAACGAGGCTCACCAGAATAACCACTTCCGTTGGCGTGTGGGACCCAGGATACCAAACTGCTGGCAAATGTGAAAGTTACCCTTGGTATGGGAGCTCCAACCAGGCGGAGGTCCCAATCGTTAAAGGGAAAAATATAAATCCAATGTCCAGAGCAAGGATATAACAGTAATTTCTTTATTTAAAAACAATTACTCACTCATTCTATCTGGACTTCATTTTTTATACATATTGTACATTATTGTTTGTTGTATTTGGCGCACCTCCTTTTCTTTTGACACTGATTCCTAGTAGGATAAGGTGTTAGTTTGTTTTGTATTTTCATTTTATTTAGAGGTATTTTGCAGCCACAATGTTATCTGTCAATGAAAGAGTTAAAAAGAGGCTATCAATGGTCTCTACTGTAACACCCACGGATACTGCATTTGATGTTAACACTAACATAGATGAATTAACTTTACACTCATCATTTTCTAAACTAGAAGAACTAATTAATACCGAATGCAGACACTGGTGGGATGCAGTGATGTTAAAAAAATATATCGAAAAGAAACAAATCCCTAGGGGGCTTAGAATATTCAAAAATTGTTCATTTAAAGACGATTTAGAACTCCTAAATAAATGGGAAGAAGCCCTGGGAGACTGTTCCATCAGGTTAATGAAAATATTGATATCACATAGAGAAGCCTTAGTAGCCAAAATCACTATAGAGATAGAAAAAATACAACTTCATCTAGATAAATTTAAAACATCAACAGAATATGAAGAGCTGAATAAATTGACACTACAGAGGACTGACAATTTCCAGAGGGAATTATTAGAAAATAAAAATCGCAAGTTATTAAGAGATGAAGGTGATTATAATAGGGGCGAAATTCATACATATAACCATGGCAGACGTAGACAAAGAAATCAACACAAGTCTAATAAATTTGTAGGGAGCAACACGATGCAGGAAAGGGAAACCGAGCAACATAACTACACACCAGGTTATCAACCAGATCATAGAAATTTAGCACAACAATCCCATGAGGGTTCACAGAACATTCCCACTAATAGGTTAGAGGAGAATAGTTGGACCACAGTAGGTAGAAGGCACAATCACAATAATATGAATCACAAATCTAATCGTAACGACACTAATACCATTTGGCACAAACAACATTATACTCCCAATGGTCATACACATCAAAATTCCCCACGTTACTATAATAATTATAATAAACCAGTATGGCATAATAATTCCAGATTTAATGACACTGACAATAGGCGTGAACCACCAATTAGAATGCATAACGAACCAAATCCTCCACATAATATCACCGTATCTAATAGATATGAGGTGTTGGAAGATAATTCCAACTTGGCTAGTGGGGGACCACCTATATCTTCCAATCAAAGGAATTGTAACTATCCTAGTGTTTCTGACAATTCTCCTTTTTTAGAAGAGAGACCAAGACAGCAGTCTTGGTCCCAGAGGAAAATTGCCAGCTATTTGGAACCCCTAACTACACAAACAATAGCACAAAAAGGAAAAAGACCATTCATAGACGGGGGTGCAGAGGGAGCGGGACCTCCTCCAAAAAGGCAAGACTACAAAGACTAAAGAAAGGGATTTTCAATTTATCAAGTCACGATCTTACTGATGACGAAATTAGGTTATTGGGTAAGGGATTATCATTCAGCCCTTCCAATTCTCACAATATATTCAACTTATTTGTTGATCTCAATAGATTTACTCAAAAACTAAACATGCAAAAATATTTTGCGGAACGCAAGCTAAAAGATTTAAAGGCACAGCCTATTCTGACAGATTCCATGGAGACAAGAAATATACCAAATGTTCCTTTCTTTGAACCTGACACTTTATTAGCACAGTTAAGCGAAGGCTATATACAAACAGATTTTAGAAATAAATCTAATTTTAATCCTCATATATCAAACAATGCACATATTGAAATTTTTAAAGAGTTGGTACTAGAAGAATTAGAAATGCTTCCTAAAAATACAAAACATAAAAATTTATTTCCAAATGAATTAAAAGCTCTGGACTGTCTCAAAAATAACACCAATTTGGTGATTCGTCAAGCCGATAAGGGGGGCGGGATAGTCCTCCAGAATCTGGGGGATTATCTCAAGGAAGCTAACAAAATATTACAGGATAAATCCTATTATTCTCCCCTTACCGAAGACCCCACTTCTGATTATCTCAAAATACTAACTAGTCTTGTTAAATTTGCTTATCAAGAAGGAATTGTAAACAAAAAAGAAAAAGAATTTTTGATCCCTTGTGAGCCTAGCTGTGCCTTCTACTATCACCTCCCCAAAATCCACAAGGATGCCAACAATCCCCCGGGGAGGCCGATAGTGGCAGGCATAGGTAGTCTAACAGAGAATTCTTCGGCATATGTCGATTATTTTTTTCAAAAATATGTTGTCAATCTCGACTCTTATATCAAGGATTCTTCTGATTTGCTTCTTAAACTTAATTCTATCCAAGTCCCACAGGGGTCTATATGGATAACATGTGATGTACAGGCTTTGTACTCCAACATTCCTCACAACTTGGGTGTAGAGGCTGTAGCTACATTTTTGGAAGATGATTGGTATATACCCCCTCTCCAAAAACAATTTATATTACAATTAATTATGTTTATCTTACAACACAATTATTTTATTTTTCAGGACGAATATTATTTACAAATTAGGGGAACTGCCATGGGCACCAGGTTCGCCCCAAGCTTCGCGAATCTATATATGGGCTGGTTCGAACAACATTACATTTACGAATCAGAATTTGGGGCGAGCCTGGTGTACTATGGCAGATTTATAGATGATCTTATTATTTTATGGAAGGGCACTAACACAGAAGCACAACAATTTGTAGATCATCTAAATGATAATGATAGAGGTTTGACATTTACAAGCTGTATACACCCTGACACAGTGGTATTTTTAGATTTATGTTTAACATTAAATAATCAGGGAGGGATCGACAGTCAGACACACTTCAAGACTGTTGATAGCAACAGCTATCTTGATTTTTCCAGCAATCACTATTTCCCATGGAAAAGAAATATTCCATACGGGCAATTTAAACGGATAAGACGCAATTGCAATAAAGTGTCAGATTATGAGCAACAAAGCCTGTTATTAAGAGACAGATTTATAGAGAAAAATTATCCATTGGATATCATTGATCAAAGTTATAACCGTGCTAAACTTGAGAATAGGGAGGAATATTTCCAATGTTCATCTAAAGAATCAGGAAAGCCATTTAAATCTTCAGAAGTTAGATTTATCACTCAATTTAATTGTAATTATGCTCTTATAAGCAAAATTCTCAACAAACATTGGAGAATATTGAAACGTGATCCAATCTTAACTGAGTTAATAGGAGAAAAACCCTTGATAGTTTACAAGAAAGCACCAAATATCAAGAATATACTGGCACCTAGTAAGATAGTGAAACATAAGAATAATACAAGCAAAAGCATTCCTTATAAATCTCACCACATAGCCAAAAAAGGAGCATACAAATGCAAGGTTAGAAACTGTAAAATGTGTGACCACATTGAGGATAAAAAAATAACTTTTCAATCTTTTGTGAATAAGAAATCATACAAAATCAAAAGTAATTTATCTTGTGCCTCACACTATGTCATTTATTTATTATCTTGTGTCTGTGGGATTCAATATATAGGGCGCACCATTAGACGCCTAAGCCACAGATGGTCAGAACATTACTGTAGTATACTACGAAATAAGAAATCTCATAGTGTGATCACACATTGTCATGTTAAACATAAGGGTGATCCTAACTGCTATAGGATTACACCTATAGAAGATATCCCTGCATCACATATGTATAATCGTTTCATGAGGCTTAGGCAGAGAGAAACCTACTGGATCCACAAGCTCAAAACTATCCACCCATTTGGGTTGAATTTGAATGTGGATCTAGCAGCTTTCTGATATATATGGCTACTATAATAATAATATTACAACACAGCCATATAGGGTCCCCTATTTTTCCCAACCCATCCATTCTTATTGGCACCCACATTGATATCACAAACACGTTCTCAGCATTACACACACAAATGCACGCACCTGGGACACTTGCCTATACCACTATCCACATTAGCACATAATCACTCATCCTCTCTATTGACATCACATATTGTGACACAAGTATTACATATATACACATACCTATTGTGGGTTGATAATTATTTACCTAAGCACTTTAATCCTCCATTCACAAATACACTTCACATAGTTATTATCTAAATACTATTTACACATCACCAATCTTTAGTAGACATTAGAACAAATAGTAGATGCACACTGCCGCATCAACAGAGTACGACATTCGACACTAGACACATTTATAGCTTGTTAGGAGATCTAGGTTATTCATTGATTTAGTATCACAAATTCGCACTAGGGGTACAATATATATTATCATATTCATATGTTACCACCATCTTAATATATATTTTTCATACAGACCAGCTTTTTTTACAATATAGGTACCTAAAGACTACAAGGAACCAAACACCATTATCTATATATGTATGTACACACATTCTCCTCTCAACCAAATATTTGTATAGGTGGGAGGTAATAATCATGTTTAAAACCAAGTATCACTATTGGGTCATATTACACCATATTTTAGTAACCAACTAGGAAATTGTATAGGCTAATAGTAGCACGTGATTAATTAGTCTTTTTTTTTTTTTTTTTTTTTTGGGAGAAATTTGACATAATTTGGTAGTCCACTATACCACAACCATGATGGCTATATAGGGTATTTAGGAATAGTATATATGGCATTCGTCTCCCAATATGTCATATACGAGTAATAGCACTGTGGTATAACTCATGGGGTGCATTTTGTCAATTATATTATAGGTAAAATAGAACCCCAAATAATAAAATATAAAATTAAAAAGAACCCCAAATTAAGTGCTATAGGTATGAGGATTTTTATGATCATAGGTTTATCAACCGTTCGAATGGGTAAATTGCAAAGGGTGTATATATTTTTATATTTTATATATTTACAGAAATACATTGATTGTGTTACATTTAATTTTAGATTTAGCAACTACAATGCATATTATTTATATTTTGTAACCTTATGGTGTTGTTATGAGGAATATATAGTTCGCCGAGAGTAGAAAGAAATATATTATATTTCAAGCAATTTAGCAATGTATAATAAGGCGAGTGTATATTGCCACAGCCGCCCCATAAGTCCTCTTTAAATGAGATGGTAAATTGTATATAAACATATATATATTTTTTAGTTATACAACCTATACCATAGGTCGAATCAATATGGGTTTGTCATTTTAGCTTAGCCCTGATAGGCCATTCGCAAACAAGTGTGTGAGCAATTTACAGCAATTGATTGGTCAAGGGCGTACAAATAGAGCAAGGAATCAGTGTCTCAATATTAGCCTGAGGAAACGGCACTCAGCCGAGAAACGCGTTGCTAAGCAACAATTTTTAATTGTTTTTAAATAAAGAAATTACTGTTATATCCTTGCTCTGGACATTGGATTTATATTTTTCCCTTTAACGATTGGGACCTCCGCCTGGTTGGAGCTCCCATACCAAGGGCAACTTTCACATTTGCCAGCAGTTTGGTATCCTGGGTCCCACACGCCAACGGAAGTGGTTATTCTGGTGAGCCTCGTTCTGATCCCAAGCGCCTGTCGCCTTAGTGAGTCAGCCGAATGGCTCCGAAGTTTCGGCCTGCTCGTTATTGCACTGTGGGTGCATGGTCGCTTGTGAGTATATTTCCATTGCCTACTATATCTGGTGACAACATTTTAGGATATATTACACGAAGAGCGCCTCTTCTTTTTTTCTGTGTTTCAGGAACTGTTGTTTTTTTACCGATAGTCTGTGGAGAGAGCTGCCAAATTCCCCAGCATCAGGAATTGTTTGTATGGACTTTTTTTTCACTCACTCATTCTATTTGGACTTCATTTTTTATACATATTGTACATTATTGTTTGTTGTATTTGGCGCACCTCCTTTTCTTTTGACACTGATTCCTAGTAGGATAAGGTGTTAGTTTGTTTTGTATTTTCATTTTATTTAGAGGTATTTTGCAGCCACAATGTTATCTGTCAATGAAAGAGTTAAAAAGAGGCTATCAATGGTCTCTACTGTAACACCCACGGATACTGCATTTGATGTTTACACTAACATAGATGAATTAACTTTACACTCATCATTTTCTAAACTAGAAGAACTAATTAATACCGAATGCAGACACTGGTGGGATGCAGTGATGTTAAAAAAATATATCGAAAAGAAACAAATCCCTAGGGGGCTTAGAATATTCAAAAATTGTTCATTTAAAGACGATTTAGAACTCCTAAATAAATGGGAAGAAGCCCTGGGAGACTGTTCCATCAGGTTAATGAAAATATTGATATCACATAGAGAAGCCTTAGTAGCCAAAATCACTATAGAGATAGAAAAAATACAACTTCATCTAGATAAATTTAAAACATCAACAGAATATGAAGAGCTGAATAAATTGACACTACAGAGGACTGACAATTTCCAGAGGGAATTATTAGAAAATAAAAATCGCAAGTTATTAAGAGATGAAGGTGATTATAATAGGGGCGAAATTCATACATATAACCATGGCAGACGTAGACAAAGAAATCAACACAAGTCTAATAAATTTGTAGGGAGCAACACGATGCAGGAAAGGGAAACCGAGCAACATAACTACACACCAGGTTATCAACCAGATCATAGAAATTTAGCACAACAATCCCATGAGGGTTCACAGAACATTCCCACTAATAGGTTAGAGGAGAATAGTTGGACCACAGTAGGTAGAAGGCACAATCACAATAATATGAATCACAAATCTAATCGTAACGACACTAATACCATTTGGCACAAACAACATTATACTCCCAATGGTCATACACATCAAAATTCCCCACGTTACTATAATAATTATAATAAACCAGTATGGCATAATAATTCCAGATTTAATGACACTGACAATAGGCGTGAACCACCAATTAGAATGCATAACGAACCAAATCCTCCACATAATATCACCGTATCTAATAGATATGAGGTGTTGGAAGATAATTCCAACTTGGCTAGTGGGGGACCACCTATATCTTCCAATCAAAGGAATTGTAACTATCCTAGTGTTTCTGACAATTCTCCTTTTTTAGAAGAGAGACCAAGACAGCAGTCTTGGTCCCAGAGGAAAATTGCCAGCTATTTGGAACCCCTAACTACACAAACAATAGCACAAAAAGGAAAAAGACCATTCATAGACGGGGGTGCAGAGGGAGCGGGACCTCCTCCAAAAAAGCAAGACTACAAAGACTAAAGAAAGGGATTTTCAATTTATCAAGTCACAATCTTACGGATGACGAAATTAGGTTATTGGGTAAGGGATTATCATTCAGCCCTTCCAATTCTCACAATATATTCAACTTATTTGTTGATCTCAATAGATTTACTCAAAAACTAAACATGCAAAAATATTTTGCGGAACGCAAGCTAAAAGATTTAAAGGCACAGCCTATTCTGACAGATTCCATGGAGACAAGAAATATACCAAATGTTCCTTTCTTTGAACCTGACACTTTATTAGCACAGTTAAGCGAAGGCTATATACAAACAGATTTTAGAAATAAATCTAATTTTAATCCTCATATATCAAACAATGCACATATTGAAATTTTTAAAGAGTTGGTACTAGAAGAATTAGAAATGCTTCCTAAAAATACAAAACATAAAAATTTATTTCCAAATGAATTAAAAGCTCTGGACTGTCTCAAAAATAACACCAATTTGGTGATTCGTCAAGCCGATAAGGGGGGCGGGATAGTCCTCCAGAATCTGGGGGATTATCTCAAGGAAGCTAACAAAATATTACAGGATAAATCCTATTATTCTCCCCTTACCGAAGACCCCACTTCTGATTATCTCAAAATACTAACTAGTCTTGTTCCCCAAGGCAGAACATAGTGCGATCTGCGATATTATCGCAGAAAGTGGAGCCTGCCTGCAGAAAGAACGGCCAGGTCTGTTAAACAGAGAATTTTTTCTTCAACAGAATTTTTTTTTCTCTGGCCAGTGCAGTGCTTTCAAATGGACAACCGGCACCTTTTTAGTGCAGACAGTACTTTTAAATTATTGGCTAATGGCTGCTCTGCTCCTGAAATTGATACTTTTTATGCAATATCATTATTGATACTTTTACCCGCCAGAACGGCTTCTGCGACTGTGAGGTAAGTCAGTTCTCGGCACAGGGCATGTGTTTTTTTTTAACTAGCAGAAGGAGTAAAAGCTTTTTAAAAATGTTTTATTATTATTGTATTTCAATAGAGCCGAGCGGTGGTGCGGCGGTAGTGTGAGGAGAGGGCTGAGTGAGAACAGAAAAAGAGCGCACAACAAATGTTTACATTTGCACACATCTCCTACTGCAGCGCATCACATCATTCTGGGAGACCGCAGACCGGCAATGTGTGCTGTATGCCTCAACAGCGTATCGCCTACAGCAGCGTGTGAGAAGAGGGCTTAGTGAGAGCAGGAAAAGAGCGTATCACCTACAGCACGTCTTAGCTATGATTTACATTCACAGACCTGCCCCTGCATTAGTGTACAGCATGTGTAACCTCATCACCCACTTGCACAGCATTTCTCCGGTATATGGGATCTCGCAAGTCACCATGCTGTACACTAATGCAGGGGCAGGTCTGTGAATGTAAATCATAGCTAAGACGTGCTGTAGGTGATACGCTCTTTTCCTGCTCTCACTAAGCCCTCTTCTCACACGCTGCTGTAGGCGATACGCTGTTGAGGCATACAGCACACATTGCCGGTCTGCGGTCTCCCAGAATGATGTGATGCGCTGCAGTAGGAGATGTGTGCAAATGTAAACATTTGTTGTGCGCTCTTTTTCTGTTCTCACTCAGCCCTCTCCTCACACTACCGCCGCACCACCGCTCGGCTCTATTGAAATATTAATGCAGGGGCAGGTCTGTGTAATGAGCCCACTGAATGTAAATCATAGTCCTCGGTGTATACTGGCCCTTTAAGCAGGTTTTTTGGTTGTACTATGGCACTTACTGGGTGGAAATCGCTAAATTAATTTACTCCTCCTGAGTCCTTCTATGTCCCTAGCCAAAGCCGCCCTGGGGCCACAATTCAATTCTACAGTAATTTTTATCTGATAATCAAGTATTTCTCCAGTCCAGTGTTACCAAAACTCCTCTCCTTTACAAATGTTTTATTCCTGGCCTCACACCCTCAGTGTTAATATAATCTATACATTTGTGTGTCTATGTATACTATCTTGCTTTAAAAAAAAAAAAAAAAAGTTTTCATTTATTTTTTAAAGTTTGTTCACTGGCTGTGTGAGTGTAAAGAATACATTCCAGTACATTTCAGGTTCTTTTGGCATTACTGCAATAAGCTTGTTTTTTTTAAATGCTTCTCTGGAAAAAATTTTTACAAAAAATGATGCCAATATGTTCTAAAAACTCGCCCTAAGACACTGTTAGTGTTAGGTTGGCAGTATTTTGGTTATTGTGGTGGGTCAGTTTGTTGTCAGAAGGGGCTAAATAGTTTGCACACTCCTCTTTTACAACCAAGGGGTTATGCTAGCAAATTTAGATCAGCGACACATCTGTTATTTATTATCACCTTCCCTCACTAAATATTGGAATCAGATTTTAAACAATGAATGAACAGCCAAAGCCTTTTTATTTGCAAATTGTAAATAGCAATAATAATACTAATATAATTAGTACTAGTAGACTAGTATTTTATTACTATTAGCGTAAGTTTCTCTGATGAAAGAAAGTCTACTTTTGTTTGCCTACTATAGCAGTGCTTCCTCAAGAACAGTAAAAATGAAACCAGGGTTGTGAGTGATAAACATTTTAAAACTTAACAGAACAAAAATTCTATTAACATTTAAAATGTATATCACCACCCTGGTTTTATTTATTTTTTCTTGGGGAAAAAGGGAATGGTAACTATATTGTGGTTCTTTAAGCATATATGCACAATAGGTGGGATAGGGGACTTTATATTTGATTGTCAGCTGAGCAGAGCTGGTAATGATAGAATGGGGTCAGTCCACACGTATGTGTGCGCGCGCGCACACACACATTACATGTGAAAGTTTACCAAGTTTTAAATAAATGTTTGTTTATGAATGATTTAAAACCGAATTTTATTTCATAATGACCTGCAGAAAATTTTTCACTACAAAAAATCTCATCGCAGAAAGTGAAAAAAAGTTCTGCTTCTGGGGTCTTGTTAAATTTGCTTATCAAGAAGGAATTGTAAACAAAAAAGAAAAAGAATTTTTGATCCCTTGTGAGCCTAGCTGTGCCTTCTACTATCACCTCCCCAAAATCCACAAGGATGCCAACAATCCCCCGGGGAGGCCGATAGTGGCAGGCATAGGTAGTCTAACAGAGAATTCTTCGGCATATGTCGATTATTTTCTTCAAAAATATGTTGTCAATCTCGACTCTTATATCAAGGATTCTTCTGATTTGCTTCTTAAACTTAATTCTATCCAAGTCCCACAGGGGTCTATATGGATAACATGTGATGTACAGGCTTTGTACTCCAACATTCCTCACAACTTGGGTGTAGAGGCTGTAGCTACATTTTTGGAAGATGATTGGTATATACCCCCTCTCCAAAAACAATTTATATTACAATTAATTATGTTTATCTTACAACACAATTATTTTATTTTTCAGGACGAATATTATTTACAAATTAGGGGAACTGCCATGGGCACCAGGTTCGCCCCAAGCTTCGCGAATCTATATATGGGCTGGTTCGAACAACATTACATTTACGAATCAGAATTTGGGGCGAGCCTGGTGTACTATGGCAGATTTATAGATGATCTTATTATTTTATGGAAGGGCACTAACACAGAAGCACAACAATTTGTAGATCATCTAAATGATAATGATAGAGGTTTGACATTTACAAGCTGTATACACCCTGACACAGTGGTATTTTTAGATTTATGTTTAACATTAAATAATCAGGGAGGGATCGACAGTCAGACACACTTCAAGACTGTTGATAGCAACAGCTATCTTGATTTTTCCAGCAATCACTATTTCCCATGGAAAAGAAATATTCCATACGGGCAATTTAAACGGATAAGACGCAATTGCAATAAAGTGTCAGATTATGAGCAACAAAGCCTGTTATTAAGAGACAGATTTATAGAGAAAAATTATCCATTGGATATCATTGATCAAAGTTATAACCGTGCTAAACTTGAGAATAGGGAGGAATATTTCCAATGTTCATCTAAAGAATCAGGAAAGCCATTTAAATCTTCAGAAGTTAGATTTATCACTCAATTTAATTGTAATTATGCTCTTATAAGCAAAATTCTCAACAAACATTGGAGAATATTGAAACGTGATCCAATCTTAACTGAGTTAATAGGAGAAAAATCCTTGATAGTTTACAAGAGAGCACCAAATATCAAGAATATACTGGCACCTAGTAAGATAGTGAAACATAAGAATAATACAAGCAAAAGCATTCCTTATAAATCTCACCACATAGCCAAAAAAGGAGCATACAAATGCAAGGTTAGAAACTGTAAAATGTGTGACCACATTGAGGATAAAAAAATAACTTTTCAATCTTTTGTGAATAAGAAATCATACAAAATCAAAAGTAATTTATCTTGTGCCTCACACTATGTCATTTATTTATTATCTTGTGTCTGTGGGATTCAATATATAGGGCGCACCATTAGACGCCTAAGCCACAGATGGTCAGAACATTACTGTAGTATACTACGAAATAAGAAATCTCATAGTGTGATCACACATTGTCATGTTAAACATAAGGGTGATCCTAACTACTATAGGATTACACCTATAGAAGATATCCCTGCATCACATATGTATAATCGTTTCATGAGGCTTAGGCAGAGAGAAACCTACTGGATCCACAAGCTCAAAACTATCCACCCATTTGGGTTGAATTTGAATGTGGATCTAGCAGCTTTCTGATATATATGGCTACTATAATAATAATATTACAACACAGCCATATAGGGTCCCCTATTTTTCCCAACCCATCCATTCTTATTGGCACCCACATTGATATCACAAACACGTTCTCAGCATTACACACACAAATGCACGCACCTGGGACACTTGCCTATACCACTATCCACATTAGCACATAATCACTCATCCTCTCTATTGACATCACATATTGTGACACAAGTATTACATATATAAACATACCAATTGTGGGTTGATAATTATTTACCTAAGCACTTTAATCCTCCATTCACAAATACACTTCACATAGTTATTATCTAAATACTATTTACACATCACCAATCTTTAGTAGACATTAGAACAAATAGTAGATGCACACTGCCGCATCAACAGAGTACGACATTCGACACTAGACACATTTATAGCTTGTTAGGAGATCTAGGTTATTCATTGATTTAGTATCACAAATTCGCACTAGGGGTACAATATATATTATCATATTCATATGTTACCACCATCTTAATATATATTTTTCATACAGACCAGCTTTTTTTACAATATAGGTACCTAAAGACTACAAGGAACCAAACACCATTATCTATATATGTATGTACACACATTCTCCTCTCAACCAAATATTTGTATAGGTGGGAGGTAATAATCATGTTTAAAACCAAGTATCACTATTGGGTCATATTACACCATATTTTAGTAACCAACTAGGAAATTGTATAGGCTAATAGTAGCACGTGATTAATTAGTCATTTTTTTTTTTTTTTTGGGAGAAATTTGACATAATTTGGTAGTCCACTATACCACAACCATGATGGCTATATAGGGTATTTAGGAATAGTATATATGGCATTCGTCTCCCAATATGTCATATACGAGTAATAGCACTGTGGTATAACTCATGGGGTGCATTTTGTCAATTATATTATAGGTAAAATAGAACCCCAAATAATAAAATATAAAATTAAAAAGAACCCCAAATTAAGTGCTATAGGTATGAGGATTTTTATGATCATAGGTTTATCAACCGTTCGAATGGGTAAATTGCAAAGGGTGTATATATTTTTATATTTTATATATTTACAGAAATACATTGATTGTGTTACATTTAATTTTAGATTTAGCAACTACAATGCATATTATTTATATTTTGTAACCTTATGGTGTTGTTATGAGGAATATATAGTTCGCCGAGAGTAGAAAGAAATATATTATATTTCAAGCAATTTAGCAATGTATAATAAGGCGAGTGTATATTGCCACAGCCGCCCCATAAGTCCTCTTTAAATGAGATGGTAAATTGTATATAAACATATATATATTTTTTAGTTATACAACCTATACCATAGGTCGAATCAATATGGGTTTGTCATTTTAGCTTAGCCCTGATAGGCCATTCGCAAACAAGTGTGTGAGCAATTTACAGCAATTGATTGGTCAAGGGCGTACAAATAGAGCAAGGAATCAGTGTCTCAATATTAGCCTGAGGAAACGGAACTCAGCCGAGAAACGCGTTGCTAAGCAACAATTTTTAATTGTTTTTAAATAAAGAAATTACTGTTATATCCTTGCTCTGGACATTGGATTTATATTTTTCCCTTTAACGATTGGGACCTCCGCCTGGTTGGAGCTCCCATACCAAGGGCAACTTTCACATTTGCCAGCAGTTTGGTATCCTGGGTCCCACACGCCAACGGAAGTGGTTATTCTGGTGAGCCTCGTTCTGATCCCAAGCGCCTGTCGCCTTAGTGAGTCAGCCGAACGGCTCCGAAGTTTCGGCCTGCTCGTTATTGCACTGTGGGTGCATGGTCGCTTGTGAGTATATTTCCATTGCCTACTATATCTGGTGACAACATTTTAGGATATATTACACGAAGAGCGCCTCTTCTTTTTTTCTGTGTTTCAGGAACTGTTGTTTTTTTACCGATACTCTGTGGAGAGAGCTGCCAAATTCCCCAGCATCAGGAATTGTTTGTATGGACTTTTTTTTTCACTCACTCATTCTATCTGGACTTCATTTTTTATACATATTGTACATTATTGTTTGTTGTATTTGGCGCACCTCCTTTTCTTTTGACACTGATTCCTAGTAGGATAAGGTGTTAGTTTGTTTTGTATTTTCATTTTATTTAGAGGTATTTTGCAGCCACAATGTTATCTGTCAATGAAAGAGTTAAAAAGAGGCTATCAATGGTCTCTACTGTAACACCCACGGATACTGCATTTGATGTTAACACTAACATAGATGAATTAACTTTACACTCATCATTTTCTAAACTAGAAGAACTAATTAATACCGAATGCAGACACTGGTGGGATGCAGTGATGTTAAAAAAATATATCGAAAAGAAACAAATCCCTAGGGGGCTTAGAATATTCAAAAATTGTTCATTTAAAGACGATTTAGAACTCCTAAATAAATGGGAAGAAGCCCTGGGAGACTGTTCCATCAGGTTAATGAAAATATTGATATCACATAGAGAAGCCTTAGTAGCCAAAATCACTATAGAGATAGAAAAAATACAACTTCATCTAGATAAATTTAAAACATCAACAGAATATGAAGAGCTGAATAAATTGACACTACAGAGGACTGACAATTTCCAGAGGGAATTATTAGAAAATAAAATCGCAAGTTATTAAGAGATGAAGGTGATTATAATAGGGGCGAAATTCATACATATAACCATGGCAGACGTAGACAAAGAAATCAACACAAGTCTAATAAATTTGTAGGGAGCAACACGATGCAGGAAAGGGAAACCGAGCAACATAACTACACACCAGGTTATCAACCAGATCATAGAAATTTAGCACAACAATCCCATGAGGGTTCACAGAACATTCCCACTAATAGGTTAGAGGAGAATAGTTGGACCACAGTAGGTAGAAGGCACAATCACAATAATATGAATCACAAATCTAATCGTAACGACACTAATACCATTTGGCACAAACAACATTATACTCCCAATGGTCATACACATCAAAATTCCCCACGTTACTATAATAATTA
>NW_026511534.1:10000-12500 GCF_027579735.1 Bombina bombina
GATGGTCTTATTAAATTAAGTACATCTTTAGATCGTCGTTTGAGAGAAAGGAGGGCAGAAAAGGCCTCTAATGATACCTCATATAGAAGACCTTACCAAGTCACAACAAGTCATGACAAAGCTCATGGCAGTGCTACCCCTATGGAGATTGGTGTACTTAGAGGACCTCTGCCACCAGAGGAAAAAATTAGAAGGAGGTTGGAAAATCTCTGTTTATATTGTGCTCAAAAAGAACATGTAGTATCTACTTGTCCTTTGTTGAAAAAACAAAAGAATGGTAAGAAAAAAACCAGTGACTTTATTTACAGCATAGCTAATGATACACACATGACTTTGTCTATTTCTTTACAGTGGGACCAGAAAAATATCCAAACCAAGGCATTAATTGATTCAGGAGCATCCGGAAATTACATTGATTCCACTTATGTAAATAAAAATCGAATACCTACTATTTGTAAACAAAATCCTGTATCTATTAAGCTGATAGATGGTTCATTAATAGAACAAGGACCTATTACACATCATACTATTCCCCTGCTTGTAACATCATTGCAGGGACATACTGAATATTTATCTTTTGATCTCATAACCATTCATCAGCATACTCTCATCCTAGGCTATCCTTGGTTGAAGAAACACAACCCTCACATAAATTGGGTTTCAAATAAGGTAACATTAGATTCTGCTTTTTGTTCCCAAACTTGTTATCCACATCAAACCATAGCGTCACTTGATATTGGTTTACCCTCGTGTTATCAGGATTTGGCAGATGTATTTAATTTAAAAGAGGCAGAAAACCTTCCACCTCATAGGGAGTTTGACTGTCCTATCGATATAATACCTGGTTCCAAAATCCCTCATGGTAAGATCTATCCCCTCTCTCAAGAGGAACTCCAGTATATAAGAAACTACTTAGACGAAAATTTACGTAAGGGATTTATTTCACACTCCACATCCCCTGCAGCTGCAGGTATGTTTCTAGTAAGAAACAAGGATGGTACCATAAGACCTATTATTGATTATAGAGCTTTAAATAACATCACAATAAAAAACAGATACCCGTTACCTTTAATACCTGAACTTTTGGAACGTCTAACTGGTGCAACTATTTACACCAAATTAGATTTAAAGGGAGCTTATAATTTGATTAGAATTAAAGAAGGTCACGAATGGAAAACGGCATTCAGGACCAGATATGGCCTTTTCCAATATAATGTAATGCCTTTTGGTCTGAGTAATGCTCCGGCAACTTTTCAGTTTTTTATAAATGAGATCTTTCGTGACCTGATAGACGTTTGTGTCATAATATACCTTGACGACATATTAATTTATTCTAGAACACCTCAAGAGCATGAAAAACCATGTACGCTGGGTATTAACTCGTTTAAAAGAACACAAACTATATGCTAAACTGGAAAAAATGTTCCTTTCATGTCACAGAAATAAAATTCTTGGGTTACATCATCAGTCCCAACAAAATTCAAATGGATCCGGAGAAGGTATCAGCAATTCTAAATTGGCCTACTCCTACTTCCACAAAATCTGTACAACGATTCATTGGTTTTGCGAATTTTTATAGGAAGTTTATAAAAAATTTCTCTTCAATCGTTAAACCATTAACAACACTCACTAGTGAAAAACAAAGATTTAAGTGGACCGAATCCGCTAGTCTTGCCTTTAATAAATTGAAAGAAAATTTTACTACAGCTCCCATTCTAGTTATGCCAGATTTTGATTCAGAATTTATCCTTGAAGTAGATGCATCCGACTCAGGTATCGGTGCAGTTTTATCACAACAAGATAAGAACAAGACTGAGATTCATCCTATTGCTTTCTATTCAAAAATGTTAACTAGTGCTGAGAAAAACTATAGCATAGGAGATAAAGAACTTCTAGCTATAAAACGTGCTCTAGATCATTGGAGACATTTATTAGAAGGTTCTAAGCTACCTTTTAAGATTTATACTGACCATAAAAATCTTGAATTTCTAAAAACAAGTAAGACCTTGTCTGCAAGACAAGCAAGATGGTCTATATTTTTTGATCGTTTCGATTTTCTCTTAACCTACAGACCAGGACATTTAAATACCAAAGCCGATGCCCTCTCTAGATTACATGAACAAGACACTCATAATCAAATTTACCAAATCATTCCAAAAGAAAAAATTATAGGTTTATTAACACCTTTAGAAGAGGAGATCTTAAAAGAATTAAAACATGAACCACCACATGGAATAGACTGTCAAAAAGATTCCAAGACTGGTCTTTTCTATCATAATTCTAAACTATATATCCCCAAACAAATTAGATCTTCTATTCTTAAACAAACCCATGACGGGACACTAGCAGGCCATCCAGGTATTTCTAAAACTATAGACCTAACCAGGAGAAATTATTGGTGGCCACTCATGGATACCTATATTACAAACTATGTAAAACATTGTGATACCTGTGCCAGAAACAAGTTAACACACAAAAGACCATCAGGTCTTTTATCTCC
>NW_026511534.1:22500-43767 GCF_027579735.1 Bombina bombina
ACACACTAATATATACATACACACACTAATGTATACATACACACACACACTAATATATACATACACACTTGCACATACATACACACACACTAATACATATGTAACGGCACCCCCAAGCATAAAAGGGCTAAACCGCTGTTTAGTAGATCTTCCCTTTCAGAGGCATAGCATACAGTACATTTCCCCTTTTCCTCCCCCCAAGCATGAGTCAAAGCTCCATGGTGAGGGTCAAACAGATATCAGCCAGAGCTGTGGGTTTATTGTTCTTATATACACATTTTTACACATTAGTACCACACACAGGGTTTTGTAAAACAACCAATCAACACATACAATACTCTCAGACACTCCCACACAAAATCCTCCCCTCTGCCTGATGCAGTTACCTTACACAATGGCTGATACAGTTACCTTACACAATGGCTGATGCAGTTACCTTACACAATGGTTGATGCAGTTACCTTACACAATGGTTGATGCAGTTACCTTACACAATGGTTGATGCAGTTACCTTACACAATGGTTGATGCAGTTACCTTACACAATGGTTGATGCAGTTACCTTACACAATGGTTGATGCAGTTACCTTACACAATGGTTGATGCAGTTACCTTACACAATGGTTGATGCAGTTACCTTACACAATGGTTGATGCAGTTACCTTACACAATGGTTGATGCAGTTACCTTACACAATGGTTGATGCAGTTACCTTACACAATGGTTGATGCAGTTACCTTACACAATGGTTGATGCAGTTACCTTACACAATGGTTGATGCAGTTACCTTACACAATGGTTGATGCAGTTACCTTACACAATGGTTGATGCAGTTACCTTACACAATGGTTGATGCAGTTACCTTACACAATGGTTGATGCAGTTACCTTACACAATGGTTGATGCAGTTACCTTACACAATGGTTGATGCAGTTACCTTACACAATGGTTGATGCAGTTACCTTACACAATGGTTGATGCAGTTACCTTACACAATGGTTGATGCAGTTACCTTACACAATGGTTGATGCAGTTACCTTACACAATGGTTGATGCAGTTACCTTACACAATGGTTGATGCAGTTACCTTACACAATGGTTGATGCAGTTACCTTACACAATGGTTGATGCAGTTACCTTACACAATGGTTGATGCAGTTACCTTACACAATGGTTGATGCAGTTACCTTACACAATGGTTGATGCAGTTACCTTACACAATGGTTGATGCAGTTACCTTACACAATGGTTGATGCAGTTACCTTACACAATGGTTGATGCAGTTACCTTACACAATGGTTGATGCAGTTACCTTACACAATGGTTGATGCAGTTACCTTACACAATGGTTGATGCAGTTACCTTACACAATGGTTGATGCAGTTACCTTACACAATGGTTGATACAATTACCTTACACAATGGTAGATAAAATTACCTTAAACCAGTTCCACGGAGTCTTCTATCCTGGAGATAATTGGGAAGTAATACAATTATCTCCAAGGACAGAGGCAAAACTCCATTGAACACATGGTAGCAAAAGAAAATAATATACATAAAAATATATAACTGTGCAGCTATTGCATAAAACAGGCACATTCAACAAATCCCCAGATAGCCTAGCTCTGAGCGCACAGTATTACTGAATGGCGCTCAGGTCACACACATACAGTTCAATTGCCATGGAGCCAAAGTCTTTCACATAGTCTTTCGTTATACGAACTGGCTCAATGGCATAGCTATCTGGGGTATCACTGTTCAAATAGGGCAAGCACCGAACAACCGGGCCTTCATTTCCCTGCAGGGGAAAATCAAGCGTTTCAACAGGGGGCCATAGTCTAAAGGCAGCAGGCGGGCAACCAGGCTCCTCCAATGCACAGTGGCGAGATTGGTCTTGTCACATCTCTCCCCTTTTCTAAACAGACTAACAGGGTATCTGACCTCCTGCCGGTCAGTGCTCTGGTTAGTCCAGCAATCCACCCACAAAACACAATCAGCAGTACAGCCCACCCACAATAAATGGTCACTACACCTGGGTAGAGGAGAAACTTGTCCATGTCCAGGTTCCTCACTACGGCTGTGTGGGGAACTGGTACACTGAATTGGTGGGTTGCGAGGTGGGCAGAGACCAGCTGTACTCTGCCCAGGTGCCAGCACTACCACGGAAGTAGCCTGGTGGGAGCCTGGTTGCTGGAGGGGGAGACTGACTATCTCCCCTTTAGATACATAGCTGTGCTGCTGGAGGGGGAGACCGATCGTCTCCCCTTTGGACAAAGCACCATGCTGCTGTGGGGGGAGACCGACTGTCTCCCCTTTGGCTAAACAGCCCTGTTGCTGGGGGACAAGACCGACTGTCCCTACCCCCTGTGCTGTAAGTGCAGAGACCATGGTCCTATCTGCACGGTTGTGGGGCTTAATGTCTCCCCCTGGTGCGTTAAGCTGCCGCTGGGGAGAGGGGGTAACAAACTCCTCTCCCATACGTACTTCCAGCCACTGGGGAATGGAGACTGGGCTCCCAATCCCCTGCATCTCACTCTGCTGATGGGGGGCAGAACCAACTGTCTCTGCCCCCCTGTAACTCAGCCTGCCACTGGGGAATGGAGACTGGGCTCCCAATCCCCTGCATTTCACTCTGCTGATGGGGTCAGAACCAACTGTCTCTGCCCCCTGTAACTCAGCCTGCCGCTGGGGAATTGAGTCTGGGCTCCCAATTCCCTGCAGGACCGGTGGAGGGACCTCGGTCCCATCTCCACCGGCCACCTGAGGTCCTTCCCAGTAAATTTCCACAATATCTTCCCAGCTGAACGGGTCTGGATCTGGGTATGTCATCTTGCTGTCCTGCTGAGTGGAAGAGATCTCGGTAGTCCTGCTCCAGTTCCCACTCCAGAGTTGCTAGGTGAGCCAGGTCTTGCTCTACCTCACGGGGTCATCCCAGTCATGCCTAGCCTCCCTATCATAGAAAATGTCCTGAAGTCTGGTCTGCGCAGGGCTCCCGTATTCAGGCTCTGCAAAGGATTCCCATAACAAGCCAGGACCATCAAACTCCTCTCCCTCTGGTTTGTCATGCTCGGCTGTCCAGGGTATATACTGTGCCATATACCACCAGAGCGCCTGGAAGGCATCCTCCAGCCATAGCTCCTGCCATACCCGGTGCTCTAGTTCCTTCACCCATTCCTCCAGGGGCTGCTCTCCCAGGAAGGGCATCCGCAGGGCCACGTGCTTCTGCAACCGCTGCTCTTCACTGGGGAGACTCTTACCCTGCTGGTGATCACAGCGCCAAACGGCCTAAGTGTATGTATACACACAAACGTTTTAAAGGACTAAATAAATTTTATTGTATACAAAATAATACTGGTTAAAAATAATAAAAGCGGTATATCTGATTTCCTTCGTGGAAATCTAAAACAAAGCGGTTTAACAGCTAATGAGGGAAAAACTGTTATATTAACCCCGCTGGCAACAATGTTAAAATAACTCAGAAAATTAAAAATAGTATACTATAACAAAATACATAAGAGCAGCTGTTCAATGAGACCCTACCCC
This sequence comes from Bombina bombina, assembly GCF_027579735.1. Taxonomy (NCBI): domain Eukaryota; kingdom Metazoa; phylum Chordata; class Amphibia; order Anura; family Bombinatoridae; genus Bombina; species Bombina bombina. The sequence continues at coordinate 26,042 of NW_026511534.1, forward strand.
AAATGGTGGGTGTAATAAGGTATATCTATACGTGAGTGAGCGCGGTCGAAAACCACCTACTAAATCAAGCCGTTAAATAGTGGCAGCAAGAATCGTTGGTGACGCTATTTAAAAAGGCTATGAAGCTGATAAGTAAAGTGCTAGAAGTATAGCACAGTAGATGTCAGTATAGTTATGGATCCATATCTAAGAATTGGCCGCAGTTTAGATCCTGAAATTGGAGTGCTTGACATACGCCGCACTCGAATTGGAATCTATGGCACTGACTCCTGGCCAATGTAAGAAAGTGTCAACAATACCTACATGTGCTTATGTGATACCAGAAAAGTGCTAGGTGTGTAACAAAAAATGAAACAGTAAAACAAGTGGGTACAATGCAAATAAGCAATGAAAAATGCTGGCAATAATTACACAAATCTTATACAACGGTGAAACAGTAAAACAAGTGGGTGCAATGCAAATAAGCAATGAAAAATGCTGGCAATAATTACACAAATCGTGTACAATACTGGCAGTGATTACGATGAATTAAAAATGATACAAAATGATAAAAAATGGTGTTCAACAAAGGGTAACAGGGAGCACTGCAGTGTAAAAGTGTTAGTGAAAAAGGTGTCAGTGAGCAATGTCAGTAAAAAATATATCTGTACGCTGGCACTAAAAGATGTCCAGAGAAACTCCTGTTTAGCCAAAAAAACGTGGTGAAAAAGATTCGGGGAAAGGAAAAAATGATGATTAAAACGTAGGTTGTAGCTAAGTGTGTCAGTGGAAAAATAAACAAACACAATAATCCAATAGTCAATCAAAAATGTTCCATTGTGGGTCTTTTTTCATGTGAAAAAAGTGATGATAGCTGGAAGAGGATTGTCCAAGAGAATCCTTTAGGGAGCTCAGCTGTTTCTATGAAATTATCGTTGATCCCTAAAATCAAAAATAAAACATAGCGTGGCAAAAATTTTTAAAATGAGAATAATCAGAAAGATGCTTACCAATGGGTCGTCTACGCGTTTCGGTCCTCACAAGACCTTTATCAAGACTGAGTCTTGATAAAGGTCTTGTGACGACCGAAACGCTACAACCTACGTTTTAATCATCATTTTTTCCTTTCCCCGAATCTTTTTCACCACGTTTTTTTGGCTAAACAGGAGTTTCTCTGGACATCTTTTAGTGCCAGCGTACAGATATATTTTTTACTGACATTGCTCACTGACACCTTTTTCACTAACACTTTTACACTGCAGTGCTCCCTGTTACCCTTTGTTGAACACCATTTTTTTATCATTTTTTATCATTTTGTATCATTTTTAATTCATCGTAATCACTGCCAGTATTGTACACGATTTGTGTAATTATTGCCAGCATTTTTCATTGCTTATTTGCATTGCACCCACTTGTTTTACTGTTTCACCGTTGTATAAGATTTGTGTAATTATTGCCAGCATTTTTCATTGCTTATTTGCATTGTACCCACTTGTTTTACTGTTTCATTTTTTGTTACACACCTAGCACTTTTCTGGTATCACATAAGCACATGTAGGTATTGTTGACACTTTCTTACATTGGCCAGGAGTCAGTGCCATAGATTCCAATTCGAGTGCGGCGTATGTCAAGCACTCCAATTTCAGGATCTAAACTGCGGCCAATTCTTAGATATGGATCCATAACTATACTGACATCTACTGTGCTATACTTCTAGCACTTTACTTATCAGCTTCATAGCCTTTTTAAATAGCGTCACCAACGATTCTTGCTGCCACTATTTAACGGCTTGATTTAGTAGGTGGTTTTCGACCGCGCTCACTCACGTATAGATATACCTTATTACACCCACCATTTGGGGTAGGGTCTCATTGAACAGCTGCTTTTATGTATTTTGTTATAGTATACTATTTTTAATTTTCTGAGTTATTTTAACATTGTTGCCAGCGGGGTTAATATAACAGTTTTTCCCTCATTAGCTGTTAAACCGCTTTGTTTTAGATTTCCACGAAGGAAATCAGATATACCGCTTTTATTATTTTTAACCAGTATTATTTTGTATACAATAAAATTTATTTAGTCCTTTAAAACGTTTGTGTGTATACATACCCTTAGGCCGTTTGGCGCTGTGATCACTCACACCTTTTTCAGTTTCTGTCCTTTTAGGGGATTGGTTAGACCCCTTTTGTGTTTCACAGCTTAGGGTATATCTCAGCGCTGCAATACCACATATATCCTCTTTGTCTTACCCTGCTGGTATTGTACATTATCCAGGGCCTGGTACCAGTGCCCTTCCTTAATGCATCCCGGTCATCCAGGTCCTCCTCCTCATATAACACTGCTGGTTCCATTCTGTTGCTTTTAGGTGTCACGTATCTTACCCGCTCATTGCCGTGTCGCCGCGGCTCACGGATCTCCTCTGGTATCTGACACACCTCCTGACGTCAGAGTCTCTCAGCCTTCAAATCTCGGCGGGAGATCTTACTCGGGGCCCGTTTGTTTTCTCTCTCTCTCTCTTCATGCTGGACCGAACCGGAGTGAGTATTATTCTGAAGTCTGATCCTTCCCTGCCAGACTTTCCTTTGCCTGATCCTCTCTTCTGTTTATGGAGACTCTTGTCCTGATTCTGATTCCTGGAGTCAAACCTGCTAAAAGGAATACCTCTCTGTTTGCTAACCTGCTTAAAGGGACATTTGCTTTATCCAAACCTGCTAAAAGGAATACCTCTCTCAGTTTGTTTGCTAACCTACTTAAAGGGACATTTGCTTTATTCTAAACCTGCTAAAAGGAATACCTGACTTTGTTTGCTAACCAGCTTAAAGGGACATTTGCTTTAATCAAACCTGAGTGGTTCACGTCCTGGATATTTCTCAGTGTGCTAGCGTGTGTTTTACTTTTCACGCTAGCAGTTGGGTTGAATCCTGGGCTGATCCTTCACGGCTGACATTACAAACGGGCCAAAAATGGACCCCACTGAATTATCCATGGCCGTGACCCACCAGGGACAGTTATTGGGATCTCATGCTACTCACTTGCAATCCTTGGATGCAAAGTTGGATCAGATAACTACTTTACTACAGAATATGGCTGCTCCTATACCTCCAAATCCTATCCCTTTGGAGCCCTCTCCTCCTACGAATGCTACCAATCAGCCACAAGGTCAACTCAGTCCAAGGATACCCCTTCCGGACAAATATGATGGGAATCATGAATATTGTAGGGGTTTTCTGAATCAGTGTCGCCTTCATTTTCGGAATAGTCCTGTTCTCTTTGCAACTCACTCTTCTAGAATCACTTTCCTTATATCCTTAATGAAAGGTAGAGCCTTAGCCTGGGTATCACCTTTGCTTGAAAAGAATGATCCAATACTCCAGGATGTGGATACATTCCTCTCTGTCTTTTCAAATGTCTTCGATAAACCGGGGAGGTCCGCCGCTGCTGAAGCTTCCCTCCTAGACTTACGACAAGGTGGTCAATCTGTATCTCAATATGCCATTGAATTTCGCACCCTAGCTTCAGAGACTACTTGGAATCAGGGAGCTCTTAGAGCAGTTTTTCGTAAAGGACTCTCTGAATGTCTCAAAGATGAGTTGGTGTATTGTGAACTTCCAGAATCTCTAGAAGCTCTGATAAATCTTTGTATTTGCCTCGATTCCAGATACCGCGAACGCCAACAAGAAAGGGAAAGAAGTCAGAGATCTTCAAATCGACCTTTTCGTCTGGTTCCTCGCCTCTCAAACCCTGTAACTCCCGCTTCTCCACCTTCCGATCAGGCTGAACCTATGGAAATAGGCACCATTAGACTATCCGAAACTGAACGTCTGAGGAGACGTTCTCTTGGACTGTGTTTGTACTGTGGCCTTAAAGGACATTTATTAAAGGATTGTCCTACCAGACCAGTAAAAGCCAGGGCTTAACTGCTGTCCAGGGAACTGAGTTAAGCCAAATAGGATTTCATTCCCTCAATAATAAACTTTTTGTTCCAGTTTCTCTTCAAATTGGAGGAGACAAGATTCATACTCAAGCCCGTATTGACTCGGGTGCTGGAGGAGTCTTCATCGATTCCACATTTGTAACTACTCACTCTATTCCCTTAAGAAGAAAGGAGTATTCTATTCCTGTCTCTACTGTTAGTGGAGATCCTTTGGGTTCCGGACTTATCCAGTTTGCTACTAGACCCATTCTCTTTTCTATAGGAATTCTTCATTCGGAGACAATATGTTCTGACGTTATCTCGACTCATCAATTTCCCATAATTTTGGGTCTTCCCTGGCTCCAGTTAAATAACCCTGTCTTCTCTTGGACTCAAGGCGAACTCACTTCCTGGGGATCTGCATGTCAAAATAGTTGTCTTCAAATACCCACTAAAGTGCCGCTTACTATTGCTCTCACTAATGACACTTCTGGGTCATTACCCGCACCTTATCAAGATTTTGTTGATGTTTTTTTCCAAGAAAGAAGCAGAACGTCTTCCCCCTCACCGTCCTTTTGATTGTCCCATTGATCTGCTTCCTGGGGCTACCTACCCTCGTGGCAAGACGTATCCGCTCTCAAGGCCTGAGAATGTAGCTTTGGAGGAATATATCAAAGATAAATTGGCTAGAGATTTTATTCGACCCTCTTCTTCTCCTCTAGGGGCAGGATTCTTTTTTGTGGGGAAAAAGGACAGAGGTCTGCAACCTTGTATTGATTTCCGGGTTTGAATCAAATCACTATCAAGAATAGTTACCCCTTACCTCTTATTCCTGAACTGTTTACTTATCTTCAAGGAGCTACAATATTTACCAAACTGGATCTTCGTGGTGCGTATAATCTTATTCGCATGCGCAAGGGTGATGAATGGAAAAATGCCTTTAACACTAGATTTGGGCATTATGAATATCTGGTCATGCCCTTTGGGCTATGTAATGCCCCTGCTGTTTTTCAACACTTTGTGAATGAGATCTTTCGGGATTTTTTGAACTCCTTCATCATTATTTACCTTGACGATATTCTAATTTTTTCCCACAATTATCAAGATCATGTACACCACGTCAGGAAAGTTTTGCAACGGTTAAGAGACAATCATCTATTTGCCAAATTGGAGAAATGTTCATTTCATCAAAAATCCATACCTTTCTTGGGTTATGTAATATCTGAATCTGGATTTGAAATGGATCCAACTAAACTCTCTTCCATTTTGGACTGGCCTAGACCTGATTCTCTTAAGGCCCTACAGCGGTTTCTTGGCTTCGCCAGTTATTACAGGAAATTTATCAAAGGATTTGCTACTATCACTACGCCCCTTACATCACTCACTAGAAAGGGGCAAGATTGTAAAGAATGGTCCCCAGAGGCTATTAAGGCCTTTGAGTCCCTCAAAGGGGCCTTTTCTTCTGCACCCATACTTCGTCACCCAAATCCGGATTTTCAATTTATCCTAGAAGTGGATGCTTCTTTGGTTGCTGCTGGGGCTGTTCTTTCCCAACAAATACCTGACACAGGAAAGATTCATCCTGTAGGTTTCTTTTCCAAGAAATTTACTTCTTCTGAATTAAACTATGACGTAGGCAATAAAGAGTTATTAGCCATCAAGATGGCTCTGGACGAATGGAGGCATTGGCTGGAGGGTACTACTTTTCCATTTTCCAAACTCACGGATCATAAAAATCTTCTTTATCTCCAAACGATTGAATTCCAGGCAGGCTCGTTGGTATTTATTCTTCTCACGTTTTAATTATAATCTTTCCTATATACCTGGTTCTAAGAATAAAAAAGTGGATGCCCTGTCCAGACAGTTTCAATCTACCTCTACTCCAGAATCTGGTACTATTCTTCAACCACAAAAAGTCATAGCTCAGTTATCAACCTCTTGTTTACTGGACTTACAGTCTGCTCAAAAGGATCTTCCTTCATCCTGCAAACCTCCTGACGGTTTACTATTTGTTCCTGCGCGCCTCCATCCCAAGATCCTACATTGGGCTCATGATAGTCCTCTCTCCGGACATCCTGGCATCAGTAACACGACTCGGAATCTCAAACTGTATGTCTGGTGGCCTACTCTCACTCAAGATGTTAAAGATTATGTCTCTGTTTGCACACAATGTGCTACCAATAAAACTCCTCGTCAACTCCCTTCTGGTTTGCTTCAGCCTTTACTTATTCCTCACCAGCATTGGACCCATTTATCTATGGATTTTATTACAGACCTTCCTCTTTCAGCCGGAAACAACACTATTTTGGTGGTAGTCGACAGGTTTACAAAGTCTGCTCATTTCATTCCTTTGCCTGGTCTTCCATCTGCCAAGAGACTTTCTGAACTTTTTCTTTTACATATTGTGAGATTACATGGGTTTCCTATGGACATCGTCTCTGATAGAGGGGTACAATTTGTTTCTCGGTTCTGGAGATGGCTCTGCAAACATTTTGACACTACAGTCTCTTTGTCAACTTCACATCATCCACAGTCTAATGGCCAGACCGAGAGAGTAAGCCAGTGTCTGGAGACTTATCTTAGACATTATGTGGACCATCATCACTCTAATTGGACTCGTTATCTCCCTTTGGCGGAGTTGGCTCATAATGCTCGTTACAATTCGTCTCTTCAGTCTTCTCCCTTTTATGCAGCTTACGGTTTTCAACCCAGAACATTTCCTCTGCATACTTCCTCTTCTGAAAATCCTGCTTCTGATCAAACTGCTCGGAGATTAACTCTCCATTGGCGGAGGATACGTGTTCTTCTTTCCAAAGCCTCTAAATCGATACAAGTTTTTTGCAGATCGCCGACGGAAGAAGGTTCCTAAATTTCGTCCTGGAGACAAGGTTTGGATTTCTACACGTCATCTTCGTCTCAAACAAACTTCTAATAAATTGGGACCACGATATGTGGGTCCTTTCCGAATATTGGGTCAGGTTTGTTCTAATGCTTACCGAGTTGCTCTTCCTAAAACCCTCAAAGCTCACCCTGTTTTTCATGTTTCTCTTCTGAAACCTGTGGTATCTAATAAGTATTCTAAGTCTCTACCCAAGCCTCCTCCTCCTCTGTTGATTCAGGGACAACCTGAGTTTGAAGTAGATCGCATTTTGGATTCCAAATTTTGTGGCAAGAAGTTGTACTATCTCATCCATTGGAAGGGTTATCCTGTCACGGAACGGACTTGGGAACCAGCCCAACAAGTACACGCCCCTGCTTTGATTAGGACCTTTCACAAAACTTATCCTGCTAGGCCTGGTCCTGTCCCCCACGGATCTCCTCTGTCTCACGTCACGTTGCCTAGCAACGTGACGCGGTATCTGACACACCTCCTGACATCAGAGTCTCTCTGCCATCAAATCTCGGCGGGAGATCTTACTCGGGGCCCGTTTGTTTTCTCTCTCTTCATGCTGGACCGAACCTGAGTGAGTATTATTCTGAAGTCTGATCCTTCCCTGCCAGACTTTCCTTTGCCTGATCCTCTCTTCTGTTTATGGAGACTCTTGTCCTTAATCTGATTCCTGGAGTCAAACCTGCTAAAAGGAATACCTCTCTGTTTGTTTGCCAACCTGCTTTAAGGGACATTTGCTTTATCCAAAACCTGCTAAAAGGAATACTTGACTTTGTTTGTTTGCTAACCTGCTTAAAGGGACATTTGCTTTATCCAAACCTGCTAAAAGGAATACTTGACTTTGTTTATTTGCTAACCTGCTTAAAGGGACATTTGCTTTATTCTAACCTGCTAAAAGGAATACCTGACTTTGTTTGCTAACCAGCTTAAAGGGACATTTGCTTTAATCAAACCTGAGCGGTTCACGTCCTGGATATTTCTCAGTGTGCTAGCGTGTTTTACTTTTCACGCTAGCAGTTGGGTTGAATCCTGGGCTGATCCTTTACGGCTGACATTAGGGTCGCTGTACTGGGACATGCGTTGCCCCCAACTTGTAAATCCACGGAATGGTGTCTCCTGTAGCTGTCCTTCTGGCTGTGGGAACGATCTTGTCGCTTGCCACCAATTGTTATGGTATAACCCGGATATCAAGGATTAATACCAGATGAAAGATGCCCTGAATACGGGATTAGCAACACACAAACCCAGTTAATTCCCCCCAAACATGAGACCAAGCTCCATCTTGAGGGTAAAACAGAATGTGTTTTATTGAAGGCTATATGCCCAGTATTTATGCAGAACTCCCCTAGGAGACCAGATGGGGGGTTGGAAGAAGATAGTACATTAGATAGAAGGAAGACGCCCTTTGACATGATACATTAGAATTGCATTACTTAACCAAATAAACAATTAAACACAAGAAAACAAGGGAGTCCTTCTTGACACCTGGCAGTCTGATTAAACAATGTGAACGCTTATCACTTAAACTTAATTACAGTAAACAATAGCTTATGTCAGGAAACCTGTTTTCAGAAAATAGTTTCTCAAAGCTGAACAAAGTTAACCCTTCCAGTACTGATAGAGGGGTCTGTCACAATATACATACACACACACTAATATATACATATACACACACACTAATTTAATACATACACACTTGCACACACACACACACACACACTGATTTATACATACACACTTGCACATGCATGCACACACTAATATATACATACACACTTGCACATACACACTTGCACATGCATACACACACACTAATATATACATACACACACTAATATATACATACACACACTAATATATACATACACACTTGCACATACACAATATAATATATACATACACACACACTAATATATACATACACACACTTATATATACATACACACACACACACTTGCATATACACTTGCACATACACAATAATATATACATACACACTTGCACATACACAATATAATATATACATACACACACTAATATATACATACACACTTGCACATTATACATACACACACAATAATATATACATACACACACTAATATATACATACACACACTAATATATACATACACACTTGCACACACACAATAATATATACATACACACTTGCACATACACACTAATATATACATATACACACACACTAAAATATACATACACACACACACACACACTAATATATACATACAATAATATATACATACACACACACTAATGTATACATACACACACACAATAATATATACATACACACACACTAATATATACATACACACACTAATGTATACATACACACACACTAATGTATACATACACACACTAATATATACATACACACACTAATGTATACATACACACACACACAATAATATATACAAACACGATTCCACTGTGCTACTGTCCATCTCAGATGAGACCGAACCAAGAGAAGTCGGCGGCGCTTCTGGACAGTGTTGATGTATAGCTTCTACTTTGCATAGTAAAGCCTTAAAGGGACACTGAACCCAATTTTTTTTTTCTTTCGTGATTCAGATAGAGCATGAAACTTTCTAATTTACTCATATTATCAAATTTTCTTTATTCTCTTGGTATCTTTATTTGAAATGCAAGAATGTAAGTTTATATGCCGGCCCATTTTTGGTGAACAACCTGGGTTGTCCTTGCTGATTGGTGGATAAATTCACCCACCAATCAAAAACTACTGTCCAGAGTTCTGAACCAAGAAAAATAAAGATAGCAAGAGAACGAAGAAACTGATAATTGTAGAAACTTAGACAGCTGCTTAAAATTGCATGCTCTGAATCACGAAAGAAAAATGCCCCTTTAACTTGCATTTGTGGATGCAGCAGCAAATAGTGTTGACTGACAAAGGCTTACCAAAGTATTACCGAGCCCATGTCAGGATATCCATTACAGACTCATGGTGACGTCTGAGGGATTGGAGAACACGTGCATTCAGAAGTGGTTTTCAGCCTTGCCCTATACGCACTGAGATTTGACCGGATTCCTTGAATCTTTTAATTATATTGTGCACTGTAAAAAGTGAAATGCCCAAAATCCTACCGTTTTGTCTTTGGGGAATGTTGTTCTCAAAGTGTTGGATTATTCGCTGACGCATCTGTTGGCAGATTGGCGAGCCTCGACCCATCCTTGCTCTTGAAGGACTAGGCGTTTTTTTGAGGCTCCTTCTATACTATCATTACGATTGCCTCATCTGCTTCACATCAACTTGTCACAACGCTATTAGTCCTAAATTGCACCTGTCCCAACTTTTTTGGAACGTGTTGCAGTCATCAGATTTGAAATGAGTGTACATTTTTAAAAATACATTAAATTCACAAAGTAAAAACATCAAACAATGTTTTAACAATGTGTTTTCAATATAGTATATAGGGTGACTTGAATTTTCAAATGACTCTTTGTTTGTTTTGTTGCATTTTCCATACTGTCCCAACTTTTTCGGATTTGGGGTTGTACATACCCACACACACTAATACTCTTAATAACCACACTCACACACTACTACCATGAGCGCACACATACCAGCACTCACATACACACACTGACACACAAATACACCGTTCCTTACATAGTGCACATATCTGTGCATCAGCAAGTGCTGGTGTGCACGTGCTGTTGTGGCACCTTGCACAAAGTACAGTAGAGTGTTGTGTAGCGATGTCATTTCATTAATGCAGTATTATCTGAGCTCAGTTTAAGTGAGCTAAGCAGAAATCTCACCAGAAGTTCGGTGTCCTCAGACGCTCACATAAGTGATTGGGCAGGCTCCGTCGCGTTCAGTAGCTGAAGTCTCTGTTGTTTGGCACCTCCTGGGTAAGTGTCTCACACAGGTCTGTCTCTTCCTGAGTATTATACTGCAGGTCCAGGGGGACAGAGACAAAAACTGCAGTCTCTCTGATATAGCTGTCTTTTTATTTTTATAGACCATCTATCTATGGTCTCCTAGGTGCAGTCTCTCTATAACACTATCATAGAGTGCATCTGTCTCAACACTCTGAGTTCCTTTACATCAGTATGCAGCACTTTCCCTCTGTTTAAGTGACTGTCATAGGATGCAGCTGTCTCTCAAATGATCATGATCCTAGCATGCGGCACAGCAGTCTTAGCAAGTTACTATACTTTCTTAATGTGACCCTGCCCAGCAAGCAGTAATCTCTATGTTGGGACTGACACTAGCACTCTCAGTTTTCACAACTCAGCATGTAGCAGTCTCTATGCGTGACTGCCCCTATCCTAGCAGCCTGTGTGACACTGTCCATATCCCAAAATGCAGTCTCTGTGTTAGACTGTCTCTCTCCCAGCAGTCTCTGTGTGTGACTGTCTCTCTCCCAGCAGTCTCTGTGTGTGACGGTCTCTCTCCCAGCAGTCTCTGTGTGTTAAACGGTCTCTCTCCCAGCAGTCTCTGTGTGTGACTGTCTCTCTCCCAGCAGTCTCTGTGTGTGACTGCCTCTCTCCCAGCAGTCTCTGTGTGTGACTGCCTCTCTCCCAGCAGTCTCTGTGTGTGACTGCCCCTCCCCCAGCAGTCTCTGTGTGTGACTGCCCCTCCCCCAGCAGTCTCTGTGTGTGACTGCCCCTCCCCCAGCAGTCTCTGTGTGTGACTGCCCCTCCCCCAGCAGTCTCTGTGTGTGACTGTCCCTACCTTAGCAGTCTCTCTGTGTGTGACTGTCCCTCTCCCAGCACTCTATGTGTGTGACTGCCTCTCTCCCAGCAGTCTATGTGTGTGACTGCCCCTCTCCCAGCAGTCTATGTGTGTGACTGCCCCTCTCCCAACAGTCTCTGTGTGTGACGGTCTCTCTCCCAGCAGTCTCTGTGTGTGACGGTCTCTCTCCCAGCAGTCTCTGTGTGTTAAACGGTCTCTCTCCCAGCAGTCTCTGTGTGTGACTGTCTCTCTCCCAGCAGTCTCTGTGTGTGACTGCCTCTCTCCCAGCAGTCTCTGTGTGTGACTGCCTCTCTCCCAGCAGTCTCTGTGTGTGACTGCCCCTCCCCCAGCAGTCTCTGTGTGTGACTGCCCCTCCCCCAGCAGTCTCTGTGTGTGACTGCCCCTCCCCCAGCAGTCTCTGTGTGTGACTGCCCCTCCCCCAGCAGTCTCTGTGTGTGACTGTCCCTACCTTAGCAGTCTCTCTGTGTGTGACTGTCCCTCTCCCAGCACTCTATGTGTGTGACTGCCTCTCTCCCAGCAGTCTATGTGTGTGACTGCCCCTCTCCCAGCAGTCTATGTGTGTGACTGCCCCTCTCCCAACAGTCTCTGCGTGCGACTGCCCCTCTCCCAGCAGTCTCTACGTGCGACTGCCCCTCTCCCAGCAGTCTCTACGTGCGACTGCCCCTCTCCCAGCAGTCTCTACGTGCGACTGCCCCTCTCCCAGCAGTCTCTGCGTGCGACTGCCCCTCTCCCAGCAGTCTCTACGTGCGACTGCCCCTTTCCCAGCAGTCTCTACGTGCGACTGCCCCTTTCCCAGCAGTCTCTGCGTGCGACTGCCCCTCTCCCAGCAGTCTCTGTGTGCGACTGCCCCTCTCCCAGCAGTCTCTGTGTGTGACTGCCCCTCTCCCAGCAGTCTCTACGTGCGACTGCCCCTCTCCCAGCAGTCTCTGTGTGCGACTGCCCCTCTCCCAGCAGTCTCTACGTGCGACTGCCCCTCTCCCAGCAGTCTCTACGTGCGACTGCCCCTCTCCCAGCAGTCTCTACGTGCGACTGCCCCTCTCCCAGCAGTCTCTACGTGCGACTGCCCCTCTCCCAGCAGTCTCTACGTGCGACTGCCCCTCTCCCAGCAGTCTCTGTGTGCGACTGCCCCTCTCCCAGCAGTCTCTGTGTGACTGTCCCTACCTCAGTAGTCTCTGTGTGTGACTGTCCCTACCTCAGCAGTCTGTGTGTGTGACTGTCCCTCTCCCAGCAGTCTATGTGTGTGACTGCCCCTCTCCCAGCAGTCTCTGTGTGTGACTGCCCCTCTCCCAGCAGTCTCTGTGTGTGACTGCCCCTCTCCCAGCAGTCTCTCTGTGTGTGACTGCCCCTCTCCCAGCAGTCTCTGCGTGTGACTGTCCCTACCTCAGCAGTCTGTGTGTGTGTGACTGTCCCTACCTCAGTAGTCTGTGTGTGTGTGACTGTCCCTACCTCAGTAGTCTGTGTGTGTGTGTGACTGTCCCTACATCAGCAGTCTCTTTGTGTGTGACTGTCCCTCTCCCAGCAGTCTCTTTGTGTGTGACTGTCCCTCTCCCAGCAGTCTCTGTGTGTGACTGCCCCTCTCCCAGCAGTCTCTGTGTGCGACTGCCCCTCTCCCAGCAGTCTGTGTGTGACTGTCCCTACCTCAGTAGTCTCTGTGTGTGACTGTCCCTCTCCCAGCAGTCTCTGTGTGTGACTGTCCCTCTCCCAGCAGTCTCTGTGTGCGACTGCCCCTCTCCCAGCAGTCTCTGTGTGCGACTGCCCCTCTCCCAGCAGTCTGTGTGTGACTGTCCCTACCTCAGCAGTCTCTGTGTGTGACTGTCCCTACCTCAGCAGTCTGTGTGTGTGACTGTCCCTCTCCCAGCAGTCTATGTGTGTGACTGCCCCTCTCCCAGCAGTCTCTGTGTGTGACTGCCCCTCTCCCAGCAGTCTCTGTGTGTGACTGTCCCTACCTCAGCAGTCTGTGTGTGACTGTCCCTACCTCAGCAGTCTCTGTGTGTGACTGTCCCTACCTCAGCAGTCTCTGTGTGTGACTGTCCCTACCTCAGCAGTCTCTGTGTGTGACTGTCCCTACCTCAGCAGTCTCTCTGTGTGTGACTGTCCCTCTCCCAGCAGTCTCTGTGTGACTATCTCTCTCCCCCCAGCAGCCTCTGGGTGTAATCGTCCCTACCCCAGTATGCAGATCTCTCCTTATATAATCCAGCTGTCTCTGTATGGGACTGTCTCGAGGAGGCGTGGCCTCGCTGACAGCTGTCTACTGTATCCGGAAGTGGTAGCCTGGAGAAGCTTATGACGCCGGACGTGACGACATGGTTGGCGAAAGTCGTACATAACCATTCCTGGGAACCAAGCACGTAATCACGTGTAGACGTAATCGTTACGACTCAACATGGCGGCGTCCTGAGAGTGTGACAAATAAGTGACACAGGCAGCATGGAGGCCGAACAGCAGCAGCTCCGGAACGTCAGTGACTTCTATTGTGTCATATTGTGTTATATATATATATATGTGTTATATTGTGTGATATTATATATATGTGTTATATTGTCTGATTTTATATATATATGTGTGTGTGTGTTATATATATATGTGTGCTATATTGTGTGATATTATATATATGTATATGTGTGTGATATTATATGTATGTGTGTTATATATATGTGTGTGTGTTATATATACATGTGTGTTATATTGTGTGATATTATATATATGTGTTATATTGTGTGATATTATATATATGTGTTATATTGTGTGATATATATGTGTTATATTGTGTGATATTATATATATGTGTTATATTGTGTGATATTATATATATGTTATATTGTGTGATATTATATATATGTGTGTTATATTGTGTGATATTATATATATGTGTGCTATATTGTGTGATATTATATATATGTATATGTGTGTGATATTATATGTATGTGTGTTATATATATGTGTGTGTGTTATATATACATGTGTGTTATATTGTGTTATATATATATATATGTGTTATATTGTGTGATATTATATATATATATATATGTGTTATATTGTGTGATATTATATATATGTGTTATATTGTCTGATTTTATATATATATGTGTGTGTGTGTTATATATATATGTGTGCTATATTGTGTGATATTATATATATGTATATGTGTGTGATATTATATGTATGTGTGTTATATATATGTGTGTGTGTTATATATACATGTGTGTTATATTGTGTTATAAATATATATATGTGTTATATTGTCTGATTTTATATATATATGTGTGTGTGTTATATATACATGTGTGCTATATTGTGTGATATTATATGTGTGTTATATTGTGTGATATTATATATATATATGTGTGTGTGTTATATATACATGTGTGCTATATTGTGTGATATTATATATATATATGTGTGTGTGTGTGTTATATATACATGTGTGCTATATTGTGTGATATTATATATATATATGTGTGTGTGTGTTATATATACATGTGTGCTATATTGTGTGATATTATATATATATGTGTGTGTGTTATATATACATGTGTGCTATATTGTGTGATATTATATATATATGTGTGTGTGTTATATATACATGTGTGCTATATTGTGTGATATTATATATATATGTGTGTGTGTTATATATACATGTGTGCTATATTGTGTGATATTATATATATATATGTGTGTGTGTGTGTTATATATACATGTGTGCTATATTGTGTGATATTATATGTGTGTTATATTGTGTGATATTATATATATATGTGTGTGTGTTATATATACATGTGTGATATTATATATATATATGTGTGTGTTATATATACATGTGTGCTATATTGTGTGATATTATATATATATGTGTGTGTGTTATATATACATGTGTGCTATATTGTGTGATATTATATGTGTGTGTCATATTGTGTGATATTATATATATATGTGTGTGTGTTATATATACATGTGTGCTATATTGTGTGATATTATATATATATGTGTGTGTGTTATATATACATGTGTGCTATATTGTGTGATATTATATATATATATGTGTGTGTGTGTGTTATATATACATGTGTGCTATATTGTGTGATATTATATGTGTGTGTCATATTGTGTGATATTATATATATATGTGTGTGTGTTATATATACATGTGTGCTATATTGTGTGATATTATATATATATGTGTGTGTGTTATATATACATGTGTGCTATATTGTGTGATATTATATGTGTGTTATATTGTGTGATATTATATATATGTGTGTGTGTTATATATACATGTGTGCTATATTGTGTGATATTATATATGTGCTATATTGTGTGATATTATATATATATATGTGTGTGTTATATATACATGTGTGCTATATTGTGTGATATTATATATGTGCTATATTGTGTGATATTATATGTGTGTTATATTGTCTGATTTTATATATATATGTGTGTGTGTTATATATACATGTGTGCTATATTGTGTGATATTATATATATATGTGTGTGTGTTATATATACATGTGTGCTATATTGTGTGATATTATATGTGTGTGTCATATTGTGTGATATTATATATATATGTGTGTGTGTTATATATACATGTGTGCTATATTGTGTGATATTATATATATATGTGTGTTATATTGTGTGATATTATATATATATGTGTGTGTGTTATATATACATGTGTGCTATATTGTGTGATATATATATATGTGTGTGTGTTATATATACATGTGTGCTATATTGTGTGATATTATATATATGTATATATGTGTGTGTTATATATACATGTGTGCTATATTGTGTGATATTATATATATGTATATATGTGTGTGTTATATATACATGTGTGCTATATTGTGTGATATTATATATATATGTGTGTGTGTTATATATACATGTGTGCTATATTGTGTGATATTATATGTGTGTGTCATATTGTGTGATATTATATATATATGTGTGTGTGTTATATATACATGTGTGCTATATTGTGTGATATTATATATATATATGTGTGTGTGTTATATATACATGTGTGCTATATTGTGTGATATATATATATATGTGTTATATTGTCTGATTTTATATATATATGTGTGTGTGTTATATATACATGTGTGCTATATTGTGTGATATATATATATGTGTTATATTGTCTGATTTTATATATATATGTGTGTGTGTTATATATACATGTGTGTCATATTGTGTGATATTATATATATGTATATATGTGTGTGTTATATATACATGTGTGCTATATTGTGTGATATTATATGTGTGTGTCATATTGTGTGATATTATATATATGTGTGTGTTATATTGTGTGATATTATATATATATGTGTGTGTGTGTTATATATACATGTGTGCTATATTGTGTGATATTATATGTGTGTGTCATATTGTGTGATATTATATATATGTGTGTGTTATATTGTGTGATATTATATATATATGTGTGTGTGTTATATATACATGTGTGCTATATTGTGTGATATTATATGTGTGTGTCATATTGTGTGATATTATATATATATGTGTGTGTTATATATACATGTGTGCTATATTGTGTGATATTATATGTGTGTGTCATATTGTGTGATATTATATATATGTATATATGTGTGTGTTATATATACATGTGTGCTATATTGTGTGATATTATATATATGTATATATGTGTGTGTTATATATACATGTGTGTTATATTGTGTGATATTATATATATATGTGTGTGTGTGTTATATATACATGTGTGCTATATTGTGTGATATTATATGTGTGTGTCATATTGTGTGATATTATATATATGTGTGTGTTATATTGTGTGATATTATATATATATATGTGTGTGTGTTATATATACATGTGTGCTATATTGTGTGATATTATATATATGTGTGTGTTATATTGTGTGATATTATATATATATGTGTGTGTGTTATATATACATGTGTGCTATATTGTGTGATATTATATATATGTGTGTGTTATATTGTGTGATATTATATATATGTGTGTGTGTTATATATACATGTGTGCTATATTGTGTGATATTATATGTGTGTGTCATATTGTGTGATATTATATATATGTGTGTGTTATATTGTGTGATATTATATATATATGTGTGTGTGTTATATTGTGTGATATTATATATATGTGTGTGTGTTATATTGTGTGATATTATATATATATGTGT
>NW_026511535.1:0-29963 GCF_027579735.1 Bombina bombina
ATATATATATAAATATAGATACACACACATCTCTCTCTCTCTCTATATATATATATATATATATATATATATATATATATATATATATATATATATATATATATATATATATATATATATATATATATATATATATATATATATATATATATATATATATATATATATATATATATATATATATATATATATATATATATATATACATACATACATACACACACACATGCATACATACACACACTATATAATCCAAACTCTCCACAAGTGCTGATCAAGTGAGATAGACGGGTTGTTGTGAAATCCAGGTAATTCAGAAAATATCCTAAATTATCAGAATTCCCAAATAGTCTGAAATAATTTTTAAATAAAGTTGATTCACAAAAACTAGATAAAAATATTTTCACCCTTAAAGGGACACTTAATGTCAAAATAAACTCATGTTTCAGATAGGGCACAATTTTATACAACTTTGCAACTTACTTCCATTTTTAATTTGTTCTCAGTCATATATATATGCACATTTTCTACGGCACCAGCTGATACTGAGCATGTGCAAGATTTCAGTGTACAGGTATTTGAGTCTGTGATTGGCTGAAAGCTGTCACATGACAGTAGGCAGGGAAATGTAATCAATCTTCGAAATTTCTCAGGGAAAAAAAAAAAATCTACTGGTAATTTGAAATTTAGATTAAGTGCTATTACATTGTCTTATTGTGCATTAGTGGGATAAACCGTTCTACTGTAATTAATGATCCTTTAAACACAACCTGACCTGGTCTCACCCAGAATGCCCATCACGTCTCAACTCAGACTTGGGAACAAGAATAAACTCAAGCTAAGCCACAGCAACTTCACATATTGCTGTGTGTATATAAACATATGGGTGTTGCTTCTTTGCCTCTAAATCCTTTATGCTTGCCACATAATCTCCACGGTCTAGACTCTCTAGTTCAAAGCTTGAGTGACTCGGTCAACAGATCATATAGCAGGACTGAGGGGATATATAGCAGCTGGACAGGACTGTCAAGGCCAGAAACACCAGTTTATTTTTTCTTCTTCAATTCTGTATATACAAACTTAATTTGCATCAGAACATCGAACAGCATTAAATACCCATCTACCTAAACTCCCTTTTTATTCCGTAAGGGGTTCAGATGCTGAGCAATATCATTAACTGAAAAAAAAACAACAAAAACATTCCGTATTTTTTGTTATCTGTGTACAGATATTAGTTAAGTAAAATACATTTCAAACAGTGATGATTTTGACCTAATTATTTATAACTATTGGTTATATTACAAAAAACAGACCATGCAAAAAAAATAAAAATAAAAATAAATATCAAGCCACAAGAGTTTTGCGTGAACCATTTTAATTTACGCAAAACCTACCATTTTACAAACACTCTGGCCTTCCCTTATGCCTCCACAGAACAATGTATGGGTCAAAATGTTATGCTATTTTGGGCAAGTCTCTATATAAGCCTACCATAACTGTAGTTGGAAAGGTAGATGGTGAACATATAGATCCCTGTAAAATATACAGGAACACAGGTTTTTAAAGGAACATGAAAGCCAAGTTTTTTATTTTATGATTAAGATTAAAGGGCCATGATACCCAAATGTTGAAACACTTGAAAGTGATGCAGCATCAGTAAAAAGCTGACAAGAAAATATCATCTGAACATCTCTATGTATAAAAAAAAATAATAAAATTTTTTTTTACCTCAAAATGTTATTTCCCTATTCAGTTATAGGAAGTTTACTATGAAATCTCATGAGATTACAGTAAACCAGTTCATGACCTCAGCACTGCTGATGGGTTGCTGTTCATTTCTTTTTTTTTCTTTTTTTAAACCTGCTGCTGGGCAGTAACTGAAAGATAACTTTTTACACAGCACTTACTCTGGTGAGCTGAGGAAATTGAGGTAAAAAATATCTTTCTTACATACAGATGTTCAGGTGATATTTTCCTGTCAACATTTCAGTTATGCTGCATCAATTTGAAGTAATTTAGCATATAATTATTATGCCTCTTTAAAAGGGACACTGAACACAAAATTTGTTTTCTTGATTCAGATAGAGCACGCAATTTAAAGCAATGTTCTGATTTACACCTATTATCAATTTTTCTTCGTTCTCTTGCTTTCTTTATTTGAAAAAAGGCATCTAAGCTATTTTTTTGGTTCAGAACCATGGAAAGCACTTGTTTATTGGTGGGTGAATTTATCCACCAATCATCAAGAACCCAGTTTGTTCACCAAAAATAGGCCGGCATCTAAACTTACATTCTTGCATTTCAAATAAAGATACCAAGAGAATGAAGACAATTTGATAATAGGAGTCAATTAGAAAGTTGCTTAAAATTGCATGCTCTAGCTGAATCACAAAAGAAAAAATTGGGTTCAGTGTCCTTTTAAGTGTACATTTTTAAAAAAAAAATGTACTGCCTTTATCAAATTTACTTTGTTGTCTTGGTATCCTTTTGTTAAAAGCAGGTAGGTAGGTTTAGGAATGTGCATGTCTGGAGCACTATAATGGCATATGTTTTGCAATAATGCTTTTAATTTGATACATTGTGAAAAAAATAATTTATGTAAGAACTTACCTGATAAATTAATTTCTTTCATATTGGCAAGAGTCCATGAGCTAGTGACGTATGGGATATACAGATACAGAGGAGGGGGCGCCCTTGTATAGGATACTTGGTATTCCTAACGACTATAAAAGTGATATAGTCAATTCGCTATAGCCGTCAATAATAGGCAAGATATATTATATATAGAAAATTTAACCAGCAACCTCTAAAGAGAAAGATAAAAATGCTTAATATAAAAGACAGTAGTCTATTCTATCAATAATAAGCATATATATGGATATGAATATATTAATTCTATATATATAACACAACCTCCTAGGAGACAGAAAGTTAGAATGGTGTACAATGATATTACAGGTGAATGTACCTAAATATCATATATATGTAGCACAACCTCCTAAGAGAAAGACACAACCTCCTAAGAGAAAGACACAAAGATAAAGTAGAAATGGTATACAATAATATTGCAAATGAGTGTACCTAAATATAATAAATATGTAGCACAACCTCCTAAGAGAAAGGCACAAAGATATAAGTGATAGTGATATTAAACAGGTAATATAACCTAGGTGTGCAACCTCTCAATATGATGTAAACAATTAGAGAAGATCACTATGATCTAAGGTCATATATAGAAAAAAGTCTCTATTGGTATATAGTGAGGAATCACTGAGATGATGATCAGGCAGCTATCTGTAGAGATCCAGGCCGGGACCCTAAGCAGCAATCTAAGAAAACAAGAGAAGACAGATGCGCCACATGGCCCAATATTGTTTGGTCCAAATATGTATTTGATAGATGTACAAAGATTGAACTCACATTTGTTTAAGCACCTCAGTCAGTGCTATAGAGGCAGTCTGGGATCTCTTACAGTCACCCAGGGGACCAAACTCCGGTAGTAGTATGATGTCTGTATCAGAACGACATAAGAGACATAGGTGCCTATATGGCCTAATATTGTTTTGCCACAGTGAGCAATATAAAACGATAGAATAGTACTCACAATAGTTGTAGCATCTCCTTTGATGCTATAGAGGCAGGATGGTGACGGAACAACAATCTCTTGATTGATATTCTTATTGGATACCACCTTAGGAAGAAACCCAGGTTTGGTACGCAAAACTACCTTATCTGCATGGAAGATCAGATAAGGGGAATCACACTGCAAGGCAGATAACTCTGAAACTCTTCGAGCTGAAGAGATAGCTACCAAGAACAGAACTTTCCAAGATAAAAGCTTGATATCTATGGAATGCAGAGGTTCAAACGGAACCATTTGAAGAACTTTAAGAACTAAATTTAAACTCCATGGCAGAGCAACAGGTTTAAACACAGGCTTAATTCTAACTAAAGCCTGACAAAACGCCTGAACATCTGGAACATCTGCGTACCAAGTCCTGCGTGGCCACGCAGGAGCTATCAAAATCACCGAAGCTCTCTCCTGCTTGATCTTGGCAATCAGACGAAGGAGCAGAGGAAACGGTGGAAACACATAAGCCAGGTTGAAAGACCAAGGCGCTGCTAGAGCATCTGTCAGCGCTGCCTTGGGATCCCCGGACCTGAACCTGTAACAAGGAAGCTTGGCGTTCTGACGAGACGCCATGAGATCCAGTTCTGGTTTGCCCCAAAGTTGAATCAACTGTGCAAACACCTCCGGATGGAGTTCCCATTCCCCCGGATGAAAAACAGAATTTATGTTTACCTGATAAATTACTTTCTCCAACGGTGTGTCCGGTCCACGGCGTCATCCTTACTTGTGGGATATTCTCTTCCCCAACAGGAAATGGCAAAGAGCCCAGCAAAGCTGGTCACATGATCCCTCCTAGGCTCCGCCTACCCCAGTCATTCGACCGACGTTAAGGAGGAATATTTGCATAGGAGAAACCATATGGTACCGTGGTGACTGTAGTTAAAGAAAATAAATTATCAGACCTGATTAAAAAAACCAGGGCGGGCCGTGGACCGGACACACCGTTGGAGAAAGTAATTTATCAGGTAAACATAAATTCTGTTTTCTCCAACATAGGTGTGTCCGGTCCACGGCGTCATCCTTACTTGTGGGAACCAATACCAAAGCTTTAGGACACGGATGAAGGGAGGGAGCAAATCAGGTCACCTAAATGGAAGGCACCACGGCTTGCAAAACCTTTCTCCCAAAAATAGCCTCAGAAGAAGCAAAAGTATCAAACTTGTAAAATTTGGTAAAAGTGTGCAGTGAAGACCAAGTCGCTGCCCTACATATCTGATCAACAGAAGCCTCGTTCTTGAAGGCCCATGTGGAAGCCACAGCCCTAGTGGAATGAGCTGTGATTCTTTCGGGAGGCTGCCGTCCGGCAGTCTCGTAAGCCAATCTGATGATGCTTTTAATCCAAAAAGAGAGAGAGGTAGAAGTTGCTTTTTGACCTCTCCTTTTACCAGAATAAACAACAAACAAGGAAGATGTTTGTCTAAAATCCTTTGTAGCATCTAAATAGAATTTTAGAGCGCGAACAACATCCAAATTGTGCAACAAACGTTCCTTCTTTGAAACTGGTTTCGGACACAGAGAAGGTACGATAATCTCCTGGTTAATGTTTTTGTTAGAAACAACTTTTGGAAGAAAACCAGGTTTAGTACGTAAAACCACCTTATCTGCATGGAACACCAGATAAGGAGGAGAACACTGCAGAGCAGATAATTCTGAAACTCTTCTAGCAGAAGAAATTGCAACTAAAAACAAAACTTTCCAAGATAATAACTTAATATCAACGGAATGCAAGGGTTCAAACGGAACCCCCTGAAGAACTGAAAGAACTAAATTGAGACTCCAAGGAGGAGTCAAAGGTTTGTAAACAGGCTTAATTCTAACCAGAGCCTGAACAAAGGCTTGAACATCTGGCACAGCAGCCAGTTTTTTGTGAAGTAACACCGACAAGGCAGAAATCTGTCCCTTCAGGGAACTTGCAGATAATCCCTTTTTCCAATCCTTCTTGAAGGAAGGATAGAATCCTAGGAATCTTAACCTTGTCCCAAGAGAATCCTTTAGATTCACACCAACAGATATATTTTTTCCAAATTTTGTGGTAAATCTTTCTAGTTACAGGCTTTCTGGCCTGAACAAGAGTATCAATAACAGAATCTGAGAACCCTCGCTTCGATAAAATCAAGCGTTCAATCTCCAAGCAGACAGCTGGAGTGAAACCAGATTCGGATGTTCGAACGGACCCTGAACAAGAAGGTCTCGTCTCAAAGGTAGCTTCCAAGGTGGAGCCGATGACATATTCACCAGATCTGCATACCAAGTCCTGCGTGGCCACGCAGGAGCTATCAAGATCACCGACGCCCTCTCCTGATTGATCCTGGCTACCAGCCTGGGGATGAGAGGAAACGGCGGGAACACATAAGCTAGTTTGAAGGTCCAAGGTGCTACTAGTGCATCCACTAGAGCCGCCTTGGGATCCCTGGATCTGGACCCGTAGCAAGGAACTTTGAAGTTCTGACGAGAGGCCATCAGATCCATGTCTGGAATGCCCCACAGCTGAGTGACTTGGGCAAAGATTTCCGGATGGAGTTCCCACTCCCCCGGATGCAATGTCTGACGACTCAGAAAATCCGCTTCCCAATTTTCCACTCCTGGGATGTGGATAGCAGACAGGTGGCAGGAGTGAGACTCCGCCCATAGAATGATTTTGGTCACTTCTTCCATCGCTAGGGAACTCCTTGTTCCCCCCTGATGGTTGATGTACGCAACAGTTGACATGTTGTCTGATTGAAACCGTATGAACTTGGCCCTCGCTAGCTGAGGCCAAGCCTTGAGAGCATTGAATATCGCTCTCAGTTCCAGAATATTTATCGGTAGAAGAGATTCTTCCCGAGACCAAAGACCCTGAGCTTTCAGGGATCCCCAGACCGCGCCCCAGCCCATCAGACTGGCGTCGGTCGTGACAATGACCCACTCTGGTCTGCGGAATGTCATCCCTTGTGACAGGTTGTCCAGGGACAGCCACCAACGGAGTGAGTCTCTGGTCCTCTGATTTACTTGTATCTTCGGAGACAAGTCTGTATAGTCCCCATTCCACTGACTGAGCATGCACAGTTGTAATGGTCTTAGATGAATGCGCGCAAAAGGAACTATGTCCATTGCCGCTACCATCAACCCGATCACTTCCATGCACTGAGCTATGGAAGGAAGAGGAACGGAATGAAGTATCCGACAAGAGTCTAGAAGCTTTGTTTTTCTGGCCTCTGTCAGAAAAATCCTCATTTCTAAGGAGTCTATTATTGTTCCCAAGAAGGGAACCCTTGTTAACGGGGATAGAGAACTCTTTTCCACGTTCACTTTCCATCCGTGAGATCTGAGAAAGGCCAGGACAATGTCCGTGTGAGCCTTTGCTTGAGGAAGGGACGACGCTTGAATCAGAATGTCGTCCAAGTAAGGTACTACAGCAATGCCCCTTGGTCTTAGCACAGCTAGAAGGGACCCTAGTACCTTTGTGAAAATCCTTGGAGCAGTGGCTAATCCGAAAGGAAGCGCCACGAACTGGTAATGTTTGTCCAGGAATGCGAACCTTAGGAACCGATGATGTTCCTTGTGGATAGGAATATGTAGATACGCATCCTTTAAATCCACCGTGGTCATGAATTGACCTTCCTGGATGGAAGGAAGAATAGTTCGAATGGTTTCCATCTTGAACGATGGAACCTAGAGAAACTTGTTTAAGATCTTGAGATCTAAGATTGGTCTGAACGTTCCCTCTTTTTTGGGAACTATGAACAGATTGGAGTAGAACCCCATCCCTTGTTCTCTTAATGGAACAGGATGAATCACTCCCATTTTTAACAGGTCTTCTACACAATGTAAGAATGCCTGTCTTTTTATGTGGTCTGAAGACAACTGAGACCTGTGGAACCTCCCCCTTGGGGGAAGTCCCTTGAATTCCAGAAGATAACCTTGGGAGACTATTTCTAGCGCCCAAGGATCCAGAACATCTCTTGCCCAAGCCTGAGCGAAGAGAGAGAGTCTGCCCCCCACCAGATCCGGTCCCGGATCGGGGGCCAACATTTCATGCTGTCTTGGTAGCAGTGGCAGGTTTCTTGGCCTGCTTTCCCTTGTTCCAGCCTTGCATTGGTCTCCAAGCTGGCTTGGCTTGAGAAGTATTACCCTCTTGCTTAGAGGACGTAGCACCTTGGGCTGGTCCGTTTCTACGAAAGGGACGAAAAACAGAATTTATGTTTACCTGATAAATTACTTTCTCCAACGGTGTGTCCGGTCCACGGCGTCATCCTTACTTGTGGGATATTCTCTTCCCCAACAGGAAATGGCAAAGAGCCCAGCAAAGCTGGTCACATGATCCCTCCTAGGCTCCGCCTACCCCAGTCATTCGACCGACGTTAAGGAGGAATATTTGCATAGGAGAAACCATATGGTACCGTGGTGACTGTAGTTAAAGAAAATAAATTATCAGACCTGATTAAAAAAAAACCAGGGCGGGCCGTGGACCGGACACACCGTTGGAGAAAGTAATTTATCAGGTAAACATAAATTCTGTTTTCTCCAACATAGGTGTGTCCGGTCCACGGCGTCATCCTTACTTGTGGGAACCAATACCAAAGCTTTAGGACACGGATGAAGGGAGGGAGCAAATCAGGTCACCTAAATGGAAGGCACCACGGCTTGCAAAACCTTTCTCCCAAAAATAGCCTCAGAAGAAGCAAAAGTATCAAACTTGTAAAATTTGGTAAAAGTGTGCAGTCAAGACCAAGTCGCTGCCCTACATATCTGATCAACAGAAGCCTCGTTCTTGAAGGCCCATGTGGAAGCCACAGCCCTAGTGGAATGAGCTGTGATTCTTTCGGGAGGCTGCCGTCCGGCAGTCTCGTAAGCCAATCTGATGATGCTTTTAATCCAAAAAGAGAGAGAGGTAGAAGTTGCTTTTTGACCTCTCCTTTTACCGGAATAAACAACAAACAAGGAAGATGTTTGTCTAAAATCCTTTGTAGCATCTAAATAGAATTTTAGAGCGCGAACAACATCCAAATTGTGCAACAGACGTTCCTTCTTTGAAACTGGTTTCGGACACAGAGAAGGTACGATAATCTCCTGGTTAATGTTTTTGTTAGAAACAACTTTTGGAAGAAAACCAGGTTTAGTACGTAAAACCACCTTATCTGCATGAAACACCAGATAAGGAGGAGAACACTGCAGAGCAGATAATTCTGAAACTCTTCTGGCAGAAGAAATTGCAACTAAAAACAAAACTTTCCAAGATAATAACTTAATATCAACGGAATGCAAGGGTTCAAACGGAACCCCCTGAAGAACTGAAAGAACTAAATTGAGACTCCAAGGAGGAGTCAAAGGTTTGTAAACAGGCTTAATTCTAACCAGAGCCTGAACAAAGGCTTGAACATCTGGCACAGCAGCCAGTTTTTTGTGAAGTAACACCGACAAGGCAGAAATCTGTCCCTTCAGGGAACTTGCAGATAAACCCTTTTCCAATCCTTCTTGAAGGAAGGATAGAATCCTAGGAATCTTAACCTTGTCCCAAGGGAATCCTTTAGATTCACACCAACAGATATATTTTTTCCAAATTTTGTGGTAAATCTTTCTAGTTACAGGCTTTCTGGCCTGAACAAGAGTATCGATAACAGAATCTGAGAACCCTCGCTTCGATAAAATCAAGCGTTCAATCTCCAAGCAGTCAGCTGGAGTGAAACCAGATTCGGATGTTCGAACGGACCCTGAACAAGAAGGTCTCGTCTCAAAGGTAGCTTCCAAGGTGGAGCCGATGACATATTCACCAGATCTGCATACCAAGTCCTGCGTGGCCACGCAGGAGCTATCAAGATCACCGACGCCCTCTCCTGATTGATCCTGGCTACCAGCCTGGGGATGAGAGGAAACGGCGGGAACACATAAGCTAGTTTGAAGGTCCAAGGTGCTACTAGTGCATCCACTAGAGCCGCCTTGGGATCCCTGGATCTGGACCCGTAGCAAGGAACCTTGAAGTTCTGACGAGAGGCCATCAGATCCATGTCTGGAATGCCCCACAGCTGAGTGACTTGGGCAAAGATTTCCGGATGGAGTTCCCACTCCCCCGGATGCAATGTCTGACGACTCAGAAAGTCCGCTTCCCAATTTTCCACTCCTGGGATGTGGATAGCAGACAGGTGGCAGGAGTGAGACTCCGCCCATAGAATGATTTTGGTCACTTCTTCCATCGCTAGGGAACTCCTTGTTCCCCCCTGATGGTTGATGTACGCAACAGTTGTCATGTTGTCTGATTGAAACCGTATGAACTTGGCCCTCGCTAGCTGAGGCCAAGCCTTGAGAGCATTGAATATCGCTCTCAGTTCCAGAATGTTTATCGGTAGAAGAGATTCTTCCCGAGACCAAAGACCCTGAGCTTTCAGGGATCCCCAGACCGCGCCCCAGCCCATCAGACTGGCGTCGGTCGTGACAATGACCCACTCTGGTCTGCGGAATGTCATCCCTTGTGACAGGTTGTCCAGGGACAGCCACCAACGGAGTGAATCTCTGGTCCTCTGATTTACTTGTATCTTCGGAGACAAGTCTGTAAAGTCCCCATTCCACTGACTGAGCATGCACAGTTGTAATGGTCTTAGATGAATGCGCGCAAAAGGAACTATGTCCATTGCCGCTACCATCAACCCGATCACTTCCATGCACTGAGCTATGGAAGGAAGAGGAACGGAATGAAGTATCCGACAAGAGTCTAGAAGTTTTGTTTTTCTGGCCTCTGTCAGAAAAATCCTCATTTCTAAGGAGTCTATTATTGTTCCCAAGAAGGGAACCCTTGTTGACGGGGATAGAGAACTCTTTTCCACGTTCACTTTCCATCCGTGAGATCTGAGAAAGGCCAGGACAATGTCCGTGTGAGCCTTTGCTTGAAGAAGGGACGACGCTTGAATCAGAATGTCGTCCAAGTAAGGTACTACAGCAATGCCCCTTGGTCTTAGCACAGCTAGAAGGGACCCTAGTACCTTTGTGAAAATCCTTGGAGCAGTGGCCAATCCGAAAGGAAGCGCCACGAACTGGTAATGTTTGTCCAGGAATGCGAACCTTAGGAACCGATGATGTTCCTTGTGGATAGGAATATGTAGATATGCATCCTTTAAATCCACCGTGGTCATGAATTGACCTTCCTGGATGGAAGGAAGAATAGTTCGAATGGTTTCCATCTTGAACGATGGAACCTTGAGAAACTTGTTTAAGATCTTGAGATCTAAGATTGGTCTGAACGTTCCCTCTTTTTTGGGAACTATGAACAGATTGGAGTAGAACCCCATCCCTTGTTCTCTTAATGGAACAGGATGAATCACTCCCATTTTTAACAGGTCTTCTACACAATGTAAGAATGCCTGTCTTTTTATGTGGTCTGAAGACAACTGAGACCTGTGGAACCTCCCCCTTGGGGGAAGTCCCTTGAATTCCAGAAGATAACCTTGGGAGACTATTTCTAGCGCCCAAGGATCCAGAACATCTCTTGCCCAAGCCTGAGCGAAGAGAGAGAGTCTGCCCCCCACCAGATCCGGTCCCGGATCGGGGGCCAACATTTCATGCTGTCTTGGTAGCAGTGGCAGGTTTCTTGGCCTGCTTTCCCTTGTTCCAGCCTTGCATTGGTCTCCAAGCTGGCTTGGCTTGAGAAGTATTACCCTCTTGCTTAGAGGACGTAGCACCTTGGGCTGGTCCGTTTCTACGAAAGGGACGAAAATTAGGTTTATTTTTGGCCTTGAAAGGCCGATCCTGAGGAAGGGCGTGGCCCTTACCCCCAGTGATATCAGAGATAATCTCTTTCAAGTCAGGGCCAAACAGCGTTTTCCCCTTGAAAGGAATGTTAAGTAGCTTGTTCTTGGAAGACGCATCAGCCGACCAAGATTTCAACCAAAGCGCTCTGCGCGCCACAATAGCAAACCCAGAATTCTTAGCCGCTAACCTAGCCAATTGCAAAGTGGCGTCTAGGGTGAAAGAATTAGCCAATTTGAGAGCATTGATTCTGTCCATAATCTCCTCCAAAGGAGGAGAATCACTATCGACCGCCTTTATCAGATCATCAAACCAGAAACATGCGGCTGTAGCGACAGGGACAATGCATGAAATAGGTTGTAGAAGGTAACCTTGCTGAACAAACATCTTTTTAAGCAAACCTAATTTTTTATCCATAGGATCTTTGAAAGCACAACTATCCTCTATGGGTATAGTGGTGCGTTTGTTTAAAGTGGAAACCGCTCCCTCGACCTTGGGGACTGTCTGCCATAAGTCCTTTCTGGGGTCGACCATAGGAAACAATTTTTTAAATATGGGGGGAGGGACGAAAGGAATACCGGGCCTTTCCCATTCTTTATTAACAATGTCCGCCACCCGCTTGGGTATAGGAAAAGCTTCTGGGAGCCCCGGCACCTCTAGGAACTTGTCCATTTTACATAGTTTCTCTGGGATGACCAACTTGTCACAATCATCCAGAGTGGATAATACCTCCTTAAGCAGAATGCGGAGATGTTCCAACTTAAATTTAAATGCAATCACATCAGGTTCAGCCTGTTGAGAAATGTTCCCTGAATCAGTAATTTCTCCCTCAGACAAAACCTCCCTGGCCCCATCAGACTGGGTTAGGGGCCCTTCAGAAATATTATCATCAGCGTCGTCATGCTCTTCAGTATCTAAAACAGAGCAGCCACGCTTACGCTGATAAGTGTTCATTTTGGCTAAAATGTTTTTGACAGAATTATCCATTACAGCCGTTAATTGTTGCATAGTAAGGAGTATTGGCGCGCTAGATGTACTAGGGGCCTCCTGAGTGGGCAAGACTCGTGTAGACGAAGGAGGGAATGATGCAGTACCATGCTTACTCCCCTCACTTGAGGAATCATCTTGGGCATCATTGTCATTTTCACATAAATCACATTTATTTAAATGAATAGGAATTCTGGCTTCCCCACATTCAGAACACAGTCTATCTGGTAGTTCAGACATGTTAAACAGGCATAAACTTGATAACAAAGTACAAAAAACGTTTTAAAATAAAACCGTTACTGTCACTTTAAATTTTAAACTGAACACACTTTATTACTGCAATTGCGAAAAAACATGAAGGAATTGTTCAAAATTCACCAAATTTTCACCACAGTGTCTTAAAGCCTTAAAAGTATTGCACACCAAATTTGGAAGCTTTAACCCATAAAATAACGGAACCGGAGCCGTTTTGAACTTTAACCCCTTTACAGTCCCTGGTATCTGCTTTGCTGAGACCCAACCAAGCCCAAAGGGGAATACGATACCAAATGACGCCTTCAGAAAGTCTTTTCTAAGTATCAGAGCTCCTCTCACATGCGACTGCATGCCATGCCTCTCAAAAACAAGTGCGCAACACCGGCGCGAAAATGAGGCTCTGCTTATGCTTTGGGAAAGCCCCTAAAGAATAAGGTGTCTAATACAGTGCCTGCCGATATCAATAAATCAAAATACCCAGATAAAAAGATTCCTCAAGGCTAAATATATGTTAATAATGAATCGATTTAGCCCAAATAAAGTCTACAGTCTTAATAAGCCCTTGTGAAGCCCTTATTTACGATCGTAATAAACATGGCTTACCGGATCCCATAGGGAAAATGACAGCTTCCAGCATTACATCGTCTTGTTAGAATGTGTCATACCTCAAGCAGCAAGAGACTGCACACTGTTCCCCCAACTGAAGTTAATTGCTCTCAACAGTCCTGTGTGGAACAGCCATGGATTTTAGTGACGGTTGCTAAAATCATTTTCCTCATACAAACAGAAATCTTCATCTCTTTTCTGTTTCTGAGTAAATAGTACATACCAGCACTATTTCAAAATAACAAACTCTTGATTGAATAATAAAAACTACAGTTAAACACTAAAAAACTCTAAGCCATCTCCGTGGAGATGTTGCCTGTACAACGGCAAAGAGAATGACTGGGGTAGGCGGAGCCTAGGAGGGATCATGTGACCAGCTTTGCTGGGCTCTTTGCCATTTCCTGTTGGGGAAGAGAATATCCCACAAGTAAGGATGACGCCGTGGACCGGACACACCTATGTTGGAGAAATTAGGTTTATTTTTTGCCTTGAAAGGCCGATCCTGAGGAAGGGCGTGGCCCTTACCCCCAGTGATATCAGAGATAATCTCTTTCAAGTCAGGGCCAAACAGCGTTTTCCCCTTGAAAGGAATGTTAAGTAGCTTGTTCTTGGAAGACGCATCAGCCGACCAAGATTTCAACCAAAGCACTCTGCGCGCCACAATAGCAAACCCAGAATTCTTAGCCGCTAACCTAGCCAATTGCAAAGTGGCGTCTAGGGTGAAAGAATTAGCCAATTTGAGAGCATTGATTCTGTCCATAATCTCCTCCAAAGGAGGAGAATCACTATCGACCGCTCTTATCAGATCATCGAACCAGAAACATGCGGCTGTAGCGACAGGGACAATGCATGAAATTGGTTGTAGAAGGTAACCTTGCTGAACAAACATTTTTTTTAGCAAACCTTCTAATTTTTTATCCATAGGATCTTTGAAAGCACAACTATCCTCTATGGGTATAGTGGTGCGTTTGTTTAAAGTGGAAACCGCTCCCTCGACCTTGGGGACTGTCTGCCATAAGTCCTTTCTGGGGTCGACCATAGGAAACAATTTTTTAAATATGGGGGGAGGGACGAAAGGAATACCGGGCCTTTCCCATTCTTTATTAACAATGTCCGCCACCCGCTTGGGTATAGGAAAAGCTTCTGGGAGCCCCGGCACCTCTAGGAACTTGTCCATTTTACAAAGTTTCTCTGGGATGACCAACTTGTCACAATCATCCAGAGTGGATAATACCTCCTTAAGCAGAATGCGGAGATGTTCCAACTTAAATTTAAATGCAATCACATCAGGTTCAGCCTGTTGAGAAATGTTCCCTGAATCAGTAATTTCTCCCTCAGACAAAACCTCCCTGGCCCCATCAGACTGGGTTAGGGGCCCTTCAGAAATATTATCAGCGTCGTCATGCTCTTCAGTATCTAAAACAGAGCAGCCGCGCTTACGCTGATAAGTGTTCATTTTGGCTAAAATGTTTTTGACAGAATTATCCATTACAGCCGTTAATTGTTGCATAGTAAGGAGTATTGGCGCGCTAGATGTACTAGGGGCCTCCTGAGTGGGCAAGACTCGTGTAGACGAAGGAGGGAATGATGCAGTACCATGCTTACTCCCCTCACTTGAGGAATCATCTTGGGCATCATTGTCATTATCACATAAATCACATTTATTTAAATGAATAGGAATCCTGGCTTCCCCACATTCAGAACACAGTCTATCTGGTAGTTCAGACATGTTAAACAGGCATAAACTTGATAACAAAGTACAAAAAACGTTTTAAAATAAAACCGTTACTGTCACTTTAAATTTTAAGCTGAACACACTTTATTACTGCAATTGCGAAAAACATGAAGGAATTGTTCAAAATTCACCAAATTTTCACCACAGTGTCTTAAAGCCTTAAAAGTATTGCACACCAAATTTGGAAGCTTTAACCCTTAAAATAACGGAACCGGAGCCGTTTTGAACTTTAACCCCTTTACAGTCCCTGGTATCTGCTTTGCTGAGACCCAACCAAGCCCAAAGGGGAATACGATACCAAATGACGCCTTCAGAAAGTCTTTTCTAAGTATCAGAGCTCCTCTCACATGCGACTGCATGCCATGCCTCTCAAAAACAAGTGCGCAACACCGGCGCGAAAATGAGGCTCTGCTTATGCTTTGGGAAAGCCCCTAAAGAATAAGGTGTCTAAACCAGTGCCTGCCGATACTATTATATCAAAATACCCAGATAAAATGATTCCTCAAGGCTAAATATGTGTTAATAATGAATCGATTTAGCCCAAAAAAAGTCTACAGTTTTAATAAGCCCTTGTGAAGCCCTTATTTACGATCGTAATAAACATGGCTTACCGGATCCCATAGGGAAAATGACAGCTTCCAGCATTACATCGTCTTGTTAGAATGTGTCATACCTCAAGCAGCAAGAGACTGCACACTGTTCCCCCAACTGAAGTTAATTGCTCTCAACAGTCCTGTGTGGAACAGCCATGGATTTTAGTGACGGTTGCTAAAATCATTTTCCTCATACAAACAGAAATCTTCATCTCTTTTCTGTTTCTGAGTAAATAGTACATACCAGCACTATTTCAAAATAACAAACTCTTGATTGAATAATAAAAACTACAGTTAAACACTAAAAAACTCTAAGCCATCTCCGTGGAGATGTTGCCTGTACAACGGCAAAGAGAATGACTGGGGTAGGCGGAGCCTAGGAGGGATCATGTGACCAGCTTTGCTGGGCTCTTTGCCATTTCCTGTTGGGGAAGAGAATATCCCACAAGTAAGGATGACGCCGTGGACCGGACACACCTATGTTGGAGAAATCCACCTCCCAGTTCTCTACTCCTGGTATATGGATAGCTGATAAATGGCAAGAGTGAACCTCTGCCCATAGAATTATTTTTGAAACTTCCAACATTGCTAGGGAACTCCTTGTTCCCCCTTGATGGTTGATGTAAGCTACAGTCGTGATGTTGTCCGTCTGAAATCTGATGAACCTGACTGCAGCTAGCTGAGGCCAAGCCTGAAGAGCATTGAATATCGCTCTTAGTTCCAGAATGTTTATCGGAAGGAGTGTCTCCTCCTGAGTCCACAAGCCCTGAGCCTTCAGGGAGTTCCAGACTGCACCCCAGAAGGCTGGCATCTGTCGTTACTATTGTCCAATCTGGCCTGCGGAAGATCATACCCTTAGACAGATGGACCCGAGATAACCACCAGAGAAGAGAATCCCTGGTCTCTTGATCCAGATTTAGTAGAGGGGACAAATCTGTGTAATCCCCATTCCACTGACTGAGCATGCAGAGTTGCAGCGGTCTGAGATGTAGGCGGGCAAACGGCACTATGTCCATTGCCGCTACCATTAAGCCAATTACTTCATACACTGAGCCACTGAAAGGCGAGAAGTAGAATAAAGAACACGGCAGGAATTTAGAAGTTTTGACAACCTGGCCTCTGTCAGGTAAATCTTAATTTCTACAGAATCTATCAAGAGTTTCTAGGAAGGAAACTCTTGTGAGAGGGGATAGAGAACTTTTTTTTACAGTGTGTATAATAGCATTGCACCCACTTACAAATGGATGATTAACCCCTTAGTTTCAAAACCGGATCAAAAAAACGATAAACGTTTTTAAACAGTCACAACAAACTGCCACAGCTCTACTGTGGCCCTACCTGCCCATACAACGACTTTGGAAGGCACAAAAACCCCTTGGAGAGGTCCTATATGTTCAGGGGACTCCTTCAGGGAAGCTGGATGTCTCAAGCTGCAAAAACTAATGGAAAATCCCTAGGCAAAATCTAGTCAGCCATGTGGAAAAACTGGGCCCCAGAATAAAGTTTTATCACCAATATGAAATAAACGTTTATACACCTTAAGCAAACGTTATATCTATTCAGTAATGTGAGTAAATAATAAAAATATTACCCTTTACAGCAAGCATGATACCAGTCGTTATTAAATCACTGTAATCAGGCTTACCTTAAATAAATCCGGTATTGTCAGCATTTTCTAGCTTATCATTTCTCTAGAAAAATTTAAAACTGCACATACCTCAGAGCAGGAGACCCTGCACGCTATTCCCCCAGCTGAAGTTACCCATCTCTTCAGTTGTGTGTGAGAACAGCAATGGATCTTAGTTACAACCTGCTAAGATCATCAAAGACCACAGGCAGACTCTTCTTCAACTTTCTGCCTGAGGCTAAAATAGTACAACTCCGGTACCATTTGAAAATAAACTTTTGATTGAAGATAAACTACATTAATGCACCACATCTCTCTAGCTGCTTCCCTTGTCGAGAGCTGCAAAAGAATGACTGGGAAGCTGGCAATTAGGGGAGGAGCTATATAGACAGCTCTGCTGTGGGTGATCCTCTTGCAGCTTCCTGTTGGGAAGGAGAACATAAATTACATAAATTATGTTTTCTTTCATGTAATTGGCAAGATTCCATGAGCTAGTGACGTATGGGATAGAAATACCCAAGATGTGGCAGTCCACAGAAGAGTCACTAGGGAGGGAGGGATTCCTTGAAAAAACTTAAATCAAAAGTAGTAGAATCAAACTGAAACAGCTGCCTGAATAACTTTTTTTTTTTTTTACCAAAGACTGCTTTAGAAGAAGCAAAATACATTCAAATGGTAAAAACAATAAAAGTATGCGAAGACCACCAAAATACTGCTTTGCAAATTTGATCATCTGAAGCTTCAATCTGAAAAAGCCCAAGAAATGGCAACTGCATTTAGCAGAATGAGCTGTAAATCTCTGAGATGGAACCTACCCGGCCTCCAAATAAGCCTTGAAAAACAAAAGCTTTAACGAGGATGCCAAAGAAATGGCAGAGGCTTTCTAACCTTTTCTGAAACCAGAAAAAACAACAAATAGACTAGAAGTCTATCAGAGAGAGTTGAGTGTTGGGATCTAAGAATATCAACTGCGATATCTGAAAACAATCCCTGCACCATTGAATCAGAATGAAAAGCAAAAAGAGGTCTCAGATGAAAAACGAGCAAAGGGAACCACGTCTGAAGCTGCAGTTATGAGACCTAAAACTTCCATGCACATAGCCACTAAAAAGGAATGTTCTAGACTAAGTTAGACAGGCCAACACCAATACATCGACTTTTGTCCGATAAAGACAAAGTCATGAACACAGAATCCATCTAGAAACCCAAAAAGAAGTGACCCTTGTCTGAGAAATCACGAAACTTAGGTAAAATAAATCCTCTAACCATGTCTTGAAGAAACAAAACTAGTTGATTCATGAGAGATTCTAATAAAAGAAAAGATTAAGCTAATACCAATATACCATCCAAATAAGGAAACACCATAATACCCTACTGTCTTATTACAGAAAGAAGGCCACCCAGAATCTTTCAAAAAGATCCAGAAAGCTGTTGCTAGACCAAATGGAAAAGCAACAAATTGGTAAAGCTTATCTAAAAAAGAGAATCTCAGAACCAAAAGTGGTCTGAATGAAATAAAATATGAGGATAAAAGTCCTGTAAAATTGAGTGGACATGAAATGACCTTGCTGAACAAAAGGCATAATAGTCCCTATAGTCGCCAACTTAAAAGTTGAGACTCTTACAAAACAATATAAAGTCTTCAGATCCAAGATAGGACTGAATAAACCTCTCTTCTTTGGGACAAAGAATAGAATTGAATAGAAACCCAATCCCTGTTCCTGCTAAAGAACTGGTATAAACACTGATGAAAAAAAATCACAGAGTGTACTGAGAAAGAAAGAATCTTCCTATAGAAGGTCTCATTCTAAAAATCTATTCTACCCTAAGAATAATGAAGGTTTTGGACTGAAATAATGCAAAAACAATTTAATCTGCCCCCACCAGAAGAAATGGTTTGAGAAACGTACCTTCATGCAGTCGAACAAGTAATGATATAGCGTTTTCTCCCAGGATACAAAAAAAAAAACGCTTTTTCAGTGCTTTCATTCAGAATTAACCAAAATAAGCAGCTGAAAAAAAACAATTACCCAAATAAAAGGTACACAATAAATTGACCTCAAAAAGGCCAAAGGGCTACATTAACACTGCCGGGATATGAATCTAAGACCCTTGGATCTAGAACAAGCATTTGTAGTCAGGACATTCACCAACTGATCTACATCACTGGACTAAAAGTAGGACAGAAAAGACTCTAAACCTCCAGAAATAGTGGAGATAATAGAAAAACTAATTATTATCCTAACAAGCTAGAGATAATAAAATATATTTGAAATTTATAATAGATATAGTAAACATAATAAAATGAATACATCAGAAGTAAATAAACAGTTATATACTTGAAAATCTGAAACTGCTTATGCTAACTGTTCAACAACAAAAAACATAATTTATGTAAGAACTTACCTGATAAATTCATTTATTTCATATTAGCAA
Source organism: Bombina bombina (assembly GCF_027579735.1). Classification (NCBI taxonomy): domain Eukaryota; kingdom Metazoa; phylum Chordata; class Amphibia; order Anura; family Bombinatoridae; genus Bombina; species Bombina bombina. The sequence goes on from NW_026511535.1 coordinate 19,587, forward strand.
GAGTCCATGAGCTAGTGACGTATGGGATATACATTCCTACCAGGAGGGGCAAAGTTTCCCAAACCTTAAAATGCCTATAAATACACCCCTCACCACACCCACAATTCAGTTTAACGAATAGCCAAGAAGTGGGGTGATAAGAAAAAAGTGCGAAAGCATATAAAATAAGGAATTGGAATAATTGTGCTTTATACAAAAAAATCATAACCACCACAAAAAAAGGGCGGGCCTCATGGACTCTTGCTAATATGAAAGAAATGAATTTATCAGGTAAGTTCTTACATAAATTATGTTTTCTTTCATGTAATTAGCAAGAGTCCATGAGCTAGTGACGTATGGGATAATGACTACCCAAGATGTGGATCTTTCCACACAAGAGTCACTAGAGAGGGAGGGATAAAATAAAGACAGCCAATTCCTGCTGAAAATAATCCACACCCAGAATAAAATTTTAATGAAAAAACATAAGCAGAAGATTCAAACTGAAACCACTGCCTGAAGTACGTTTCTACCAAAAACTGCTTCAGAAGAAGAAAACACATCAAAATGGTAGAATTTAGTAAAAGTATGCAAAGAGGACCAAGTTGCTGTTTTGCAAATCTGATCAACCGAAGCTTCATTCTTAAACGCCCAGGAAGTAGAAACTGACCTAGTAGAATGAGCTGTAATCCTTTGAGGCGGAGTGTTACCCGACTCAACATAGGCATGATGAAATAAAGATTTCAACCAAGATGCCAAAGAAATGGCAGAAGCTTTCTGGTCTTTTCTAGAACCGGAAAAGATGACAAATAGACTAGAAGTCTTTCGGAAAGACTTAGTAGCTTCAACATAATAATACAAAGCTCTAACAGCATCCAAAAAATGCAATGATTTCTCCTTAGAATTCATAGGATTAGGACATAATGAAGGAACCACAATTTCTCTACTAATGTTGTTAGAATTCACAACCTTAGGTAAAAAATTCAAAAGAAGTTCGCAGCACCGCCTTATCCTGATGCAAAATCAGAAAAGGAGACTCACAAAAAAGAGTAGATAATTCAGAGATTCTTCTGGCAGAAGAGATGGCCAAAAGAAACAAAACTTTCCAAGAAAGTAATATAACGACCAAAGAATGCATGGGTTCAAAAGGAGAAGCTTGAAGAGCCCCCAGAACCAAATTCAAACTCCAAAGAGGAGAAATTGACTTAATGACAGGTTTTATACAAACCAAAGCTTGTACAAAACAATGAATATCAGGAAGATTAGCAATCCTTCTATGAAAAAGAACAGAAAGAGCAGAGATTTGTCTTTCAAGAAACTTGCAGACAAACCTTTATCTAAACCATCCTGAAGAAATATAAGTCTTCCAGACTCTATAATATATCTCTCTAGATACAGATTTACGAGCCTGTCACATAGTATCAATCACAGAGTCAGAGAAACCTCTTTGACCAAGAATCAAGCGTTCAAACTCCACACCTTAAAATTAAGGTTTTGAGATCCTGATGGAAAAAAGAACCTTGAGACAGAAAGACTGATCTTAACGGAAGAGTCCACAGCTGGCAAGAGGCCATCCGGACAAGATCCGCATACCAAAACCTGTGAGGCCATGCTGGAGCTACCAGCAGGACAAACGAGCATTCCTTTAGAATATTGAGAATACCCTTGGAAGAAGAACTAGAGGCGGAAAGATATAGGCAGGATGACACTTGTAAGGAAGAGATAATGCATCCACTGCCTCCGCCCGAGGATCCCTGGATCCGGACAGATACCAGGGAAGTTTCTTGTTTAGATGAGAAACCATCAGATCTATTTCTGAGAGTTCCCACATTTGAACAATCTGAGGAAATACCTCTGGGTGAAGACCATTCGCCCAGGTGCAACGTTTGGCGACTGAGATAATCCGCTTTCCAATTGTCCATACCTGGGATATGAACCGCAGAGATTAGACAGGAGCTGGATTCCGCCCAAACCAAAATTCGAGATACTTCTTTCATAGCCAGAGGACTGTGAGTCCCTCCTTGATGATTGATGTATGCCACAGTTGTGACATTGTCTTATCTGAAAACAAATGAACAACTCTCTCTTCAGAAGAGGCCAAGACTGAAGAGCTCTGAAATTGCACGGAGTTCCAAATATAGATCGGAAATCTCACCTCCTGAGATTCCCAAACCCCTTGTGCCGTCAGATACCCCCACACAGATCCCCAACCTGTAAGACTTGCATCTGTTGAGATTATAGTCCAGGTCGGAAGAACAAAGAAGCCCCCTGAACTAAACGATGGTGATCTGCCCACCATGTCAGAGAGTGTCGTATAATCGGTTTAAAGATATTAATTGAGATATCTTTGAGTAATCCCTGCACCATTGGTTCAGCATACAGAGCTGAAGAGGTCGCATGTGAAAACGAGCAAAGGAGATCGCATTTGATGCGGCAGTCCTAAGACCTAAAATTTCCATGCATAAGGCTACCAAAGGGAATGATTGTGACTGAAGGTTTTGACAAGCTGATATCAATGTTAAACTTCTCTTGTCTGACAAGGACAGAGTCATAGACACTGAATCTATTCTAGAAACCTAAAAAGGTTACACTTGTCTGAGGAATCAATGAACTGATTGGTAAATTGATCCTCCAACCATGAACTTGAAGAAACAACACAAGTCGATTCGTATGAGATTCTTCGAAAATGAGAAGACTGAGCAAGTACCCAGATATTGTCCAATAAGGAAATACCAAAAAACCCTGTTCTCTGATTACAGAAAGAAGGGCACCGAGAACCTTTGAAAGAAATTCTTGGAACTGAGGCTAGGCCAAACGGTAGAGCCACAAAACTGGTAATGCTTGTCTAAAAAGAGAATCTCAGACACAAAAAGTGATCTGGATGAATCGGAATATGTAGATACACATCCTGTAAATCTATTGTAGACATATAATGCCCTTGCTAAACAAAAGGCAGGACAGTCCTACAGTAACCATCTTGAATGTTGGTATCCTTACATAACGATTCAATATTGATAGATCCGAAACTGGTCTGAAGGAATTGACCTTCTTTAGTACAATGAAGAGATAAAATAAAACCCCAGCCCCTGTTCCAGAACTGGAACTGGCATAATTACTCCAGCCAACTCTAAATCTGAAACATATTTCAGAAATGCTGAGCCTTTGCTGTGTTAACTGGGACACGGGAAAGAAAAAAATCTCTTAGCAGGAGGCCTTAACTGAAGCCAATTATGTACCTTTCTGAAACAATGTTCTGAAACCAGAAATTGAGAACGGAATTGATCAAAATTTCTTTGAAGAAAACGTAATCTGCCTCATACCAGCTGAGCTGGAATAAGGTCCGCACCTTCATGGGTACTTAGGAGCTGGCTATAGGTTTTCTAAAAGGCTTGGATATATTCCAAACTGGAAATAGTTTCCAAACTGATACCGCTCCTGAGAATGAAGGATCAGGCTTTTGTTCCTTATTGTGAGGAAAGGAACGAAATGATCATAGACCTAAATTTACCTTAGATTTTTTGTCCTTTGGTAAAAAAGTTCCCTTCCTTCCAGAAACAGTTGAAATAATTTATTACTCTGAAAAGAAAGGGAAAGCAAAGTTGACTTAGAAGACATATCAGTATTCCAAGTTTAATCCATAAAGCTGTTCTAGCTAAAATAGCTAGAGACATATACCTGACATCAACTCTAATGATATCAAAAGATGGTATCACCAATAAAATTATTAGCATGTTATAGAATAATAATAATGCTATAAAATTATGATCTGTTACTTGTTGCGCTAAAGCTTCTAACCAAAAAGTTGAAGCTGCAGCAACATCCGCTAAAAATATAGCAAGTCTAAGAAGATTACCTGAACATAAGTAAGCTTTTCTTAGAAAGGATTCAATTTTTCCTATCTAAAGGATCCCTAAATGAATTACTATCTGCCGTAGGAATAGTAGCACATTTAGCAGGAGTAGAGACAGCCCCATAACCTTAGGGATTTTGTCCCAAAAAACTCTAATCTGTCAGATGGCACAGGATATAATTGCTTAAACGTTTAGAAGGAGTAAAAGAATTACCCAAATTATTCCATTCCCTGGAAATTACTTCAGAAATAGCATCAGGGAGATTAAACACTTCTGGAATAACTACAGGAGATTTAAAAACCTTATTTAAACGTTTAGATTTAGAATCAAGAGGACCAGAATCCTCTATTTCTAATGCAATTAATAATTCTTTAAATAAAGAACAAATACAAAGATTTATCAGCATCAACCTCTGAGACAGAAACCTCTGAACCAGAAGAACCATTATTAGTATCAGAATGATGATGTTCATTTAAAAATTCATCTGAAAAAAGAGAAGTTTTAAATGACTTTTATGTAAACTAGAAGGAGAAATAACAGACATAGCCTTCTTAATGGATTTTAAAAAATAAAATCTCTTATGTTTATCAGGAACACTCTGAAAATTAGATGTTGACGGAACAGCAACAGGTAATGTAACAGTACTAAAGGAAATTTTATCTGCATTAATAAGTTTGTCATGACATGCAATACAATCTACAGCTGGAGAAACAGATACCAAAAATTATAGCAGATACACTTAGCTTGGTAGCTCCAGCAGTAGACAGCGATTTTCCTGTAGTATCTTCTGACTCAGATGCAACGTGAGACATCTTGCAATATGTAAGAGAAAAAACAACATATAAAGCAAAATTGATCAAATTCCTTAAATGACAGTTTCAGGAATGGGAAAAAATGCCAAAGAACAAGCTTCTAGCAACCAGAAGCACTGAAAAAATAAGACTTAAATAATGTGGAGACAAAAGCGACGCCCTTATTTTTTAGCGCCAAATAAGACGCCCACATTATTTGGCGCCTAAATGCTTTTGGCGCCAAAAATGACGCCACATCCGAAACGCCGACATTTTTGGCGCAAAATAACGTCAAAAAATGACGCAACTTCCGGCGACACGTATGACGCCGGAAACGGAAAAGAATTTTTGCGCCAAAAAAGTCAGCGCCAAGAATGACGCAATAAAATGAAGCATTTTCAGCCCCCGCGAGCCTAACAGCCCACAGGAAAAACAGAGTCAAATTTTTGAAGGTAAGAAAAAAATGATTAATTCAAATGCATTATCCCAAATATGAAACTGACTGTCTGAAAATAAGGAAAGTTGAACATTCTGAGTCAAGGCAAATAAATGTTTGAATACATATATTTAGAACTTTATAAACAAAGTGCCCAACCATAGCTTAGAGTGTCACAGAAAATAAGATTTACTTACCCCAGGACACTCATCTACATGTTTGTAGAAAGCCAAACCAGTACTGAAACGAGAATCAGCAGAGGTAATGGTATATATAAGAGTATATCGTCGATCTGAAAAGGGAGGTAAGAGATGAATCTCTACGACCGATAACAGAGAACCTATGAAATAGACCCCGTAGAAGGAGATCACTGCATTCAAATAGGCAATACTCTCCTCACATCCCTCTGACATTCACTGCACGCTGAGAGGAAAACCGGGCTCCAACTTGCTGCGGAGCGCATATCAACGTAGAATCTAGCACAAACTTACTTCACCACCTCCATCGGAGGCAAAGTTTGTAAAACTGAATTGTGGGTGTGGTGAGGGGTGTATTTATAGGCATTTTAAGGTTTGGGAAACTTTGCCCCTCCTGGTAGGAATGTATATCCCATACGTCACTAGCTCATGGACTCTTGCTAATTACATGAAAGAAAAAGGTTTTAAGAACAGTAATGTCAGCCACAGATAAAGGCTGAGCTAAAAATATAAATAGTACATGAATATGCTCTACTAAGGTTATATTCAAACTAGGGTTGCACGATACCATTTTTTTATGACAGAGTACAAGTACCGATACTTGTTTTCAAATACTCGCCGATACCAATTACTGATACTTTTTTTTTTAATGTCATGTGACAGTTTACCAAGCACAAAACAGTCTAATTATTTAAGATTCCTTCTTTATAATTTATAAAGGACTGTAATTCAAAATACATTATGAAATAATAAAACAGTTTTATTTGTTACAAAGTGCACTGAACATGTTTATAAATAAAAAATATTACAATAAAATATTAAATTTAAAGGGGTGATGCAATAGGGCTGTTATATAACATCAATCTGACATTTGTATGGAGGTTCGACTCTAAGTTGAACAGTCTTTCACTTTCCACACTACTGCATGAGGCAGAAATATATTTTTGGCCCATTTTAACCAGAGCTGGAAATCTGTTTATTAACTACCCAGTACTTCAGGGGTTTGTCTGAACGAGGTACAGTGATCATCTCTCCTACAATAATACAAATAACAGCAATTTGTATTGGCAGAACAGTAGTAAACAATTTTTAGTTTAGTCTCTACTCCAGTTTAAAATGAAATGGGAGCATGCAGTTTGAAAAAACGCCGCAAGATAGCATATGGGTAGGAAGTGGAGGTATCGGTTTAAGTATCGGTGCATTTGCACGAGTACAAGTACTCATGCAAGTACTTGGTATCGGTACAGATACCGATACTAGTATCGGTATCGGTGCAACCCTAATTCAAACTAAAGAATGCTAAAAATAAGTACCAATTTCCATAGAATTTGTAATACAGTCCTGAAAGGGAATCAGGATAAACCATTCTTTAGAACATAATACAGAAAGTATCTTGAATAGAAAAACCCCTCAGGAGCAAATTAAAATCCAGATTTTAAAATAACAGTTTACGCTTTGAGTGCTAAGCTTTTTTTCTGTTTTTTACCATTTAAAAAAAAATAAAAAATTTGATTGTTTTCCCAGATCCCCAAGACTTATACCATTGGAAAGGTTAGGAGATTACCTTTCCAATGGTCTTGCTGGTCTGTAGCTGCTTAGATGCCTGAGATACAGGCTTCTAAGCAGCATGCCCCCTTTCCCTATACTTTCTATTGTAAATTTTAAATAAAGTTGTGCGGTGACGTCATCACGCATGACGTCACCGCACGTAACGGGAAGCCACGGCGACGCCTGTCACTATACAGGCCCAATCACTGGGGTGGGAGTCGGTAGGAGCCCCAGATTGCTAAAAAGGTAGTTGAGTGCTAGCGACGGAGGACTAGGCTCCTAAAAGCTAAAAATGACTAATCTTCATTAACAAAGAATGTTCAAATGAAAAATAAGGAGAATTTTTAATAAAACTGTCTCTGATAGAAGATCCTTTGAGCCAAAGAAATCCTTCATCAGTAGAATAAACTTAAGTATGCTGTCGGTCAAATTAATTAAATCTCAATTTTGAAAATACCTTTTAACTTTACTCAAAGGCATAATTGCAGTCACAACCTTTATGATAAAAGCAATAACATGTGATGTTTGCAGATGAAATCAAGTACATGAACTGAATAAGTAAAATCAGTAAATGTCATTGTACATGTAGAAACATTTTAAGCATAAAATAAATAAATGCCACAAAATTAAGCTGAAGAGAATAACAGCTTAATAATAAAAAGAACACACTTAGCTTTGTAGAATTGTGTGTTTCAGGGCATCAGTTTCTACAGTAACATAAGAGTCAGGATCAGAATTAGAAGCCTTTTTCAAATAAAGATAGCAAGAGAATGAAGAAAAATTGATAATATGAGTAAATTAGAAAGTTGCATACTCTATCTGAATCACAAAAGAAAAAAATTGGGTTCAGTGTCCCTTTAATACATAAAGCGCCAAACTATAGCTGAGAGTGTCTTAAATAATGATACATACTTACCGAAAGACACCCATCCACAAATAGCAGATAGCCAAACCAGTACTGAAAACTAACAGCAGATGTAATGGTATATAAGAGTATATCGTCGATCTGAAAAGGGAGGTAGGAGATGAATCCCTACGACCGATAACAGAGAACCCTTGAAAAGATTTCCCGTGATAGAAACCATAAAATCAATAGACGATACTCTATTCACATCGCTCTGACAAACACTGTACTCAGAGGAATTGGGCTTCAGAATGCTTAGAAGCGCTTATCATAAAAGAAAATCATAAAAACTAAGCACAAACTTACTTCACCACCTCCATAGGAGGCAAAGTTTGTAAAACTGAGATGTGGGTGTGGTGGAAAGTGTATTTATAGGCATTTTGAGGTTTGGTTAACTTTGCCCCCTCCTGGTAGGAATGTATATCCCATAAGACACTAGCTCATGGACTCTTGCCAATTACATGAAAGAAATACTGCTGCCATCTAGTGCTCAAGGGCATTCTTGCAAAACTGCTGCCATATAGTTGTCCAGACACGTACACGCTACCTACATAGGTATACTCTTCATTAAAGGATATCATAGAAATGCAGTAAATTTGATAACAGAAGTAAAATAGAGACTTACAAAATTGTATGCCATTTCTGAATCATGTAAAAAAATGCTGGGTTTCAGATCCTAATGTGAAGATACAAATCAAAATGCTCATCTAGTCTGCTCACATTATCTTCTAAAGTATAAACTTAAAGGGACATAAAACCATAATTCAGATTTATCATAGAATATTAAACAACTTTGCAATTTACTTTTCCATTTGCTTGGTATCCATTATAAAAGGAGCAGCAATGCACCATGGGAGCTAGCAGGACGCACCAGGTGAGCCAAAGACAAGAAGCAGCTAATTCCCAGTAGTGCATTGCTGCCCTTGAGCCTACTTAGGTCAGCTTTTCAACTAAGGATATCAAAAAAACAAATAAAATTAGAAAACTGAAATTAATTGGAAAGTTGTTTAATGGAAAAACATAATTTATGTAAGAACTTACCTGATAAATTCATTTCTTTCATATTAGCAAGAGTCCATGAGCTAGTGACGTATGGGATATACATTCCTACCAGGAGGGGCAAAGTTTCCCAAACCTCAAAATGCCTATAAATACACCCCTCACCACACCCACAAATCAGTTTAACGCATAGCCAAGAAGTGGGGTGATAAGACAAAAGTGTGAAAGCATAAAAAATAAGGAATTGGAATAATTGTGCTTTATACAAAAAAATCATAACCACCACAAAAAGGGTGGGCCTCATGGACTCTTGCTAATATGAAAGAAATTAATTTATCAGGTAAGTTCTTACATAAATTATGTTTTCTTTCATGTAATTAGCAAGAGTCCATGAGCTAGTGACGTATGGGATAATGACTACCCAAGATGTGGATCTTCCACGCAAGAGTCACTAGAGAGGGAGGGATAAAATAAAGACAGCCAATTCCGCTGAAAATAATCCACACCCAAAATAAAGTTTAAATCTTATAATGAAAAAAAATGAAATTATAAGCAGAAGAATCAAACTGAAACAGCTGCCTGAAGTACTTTTCTACCAAAAACTGCTTCAGAAGAAGAAAACACATCAAAATGGTAGAATTTAGTAAAAGTATGCAAAGAAGACCAAGTTGCTGCTTTGCAAATCTGATCAACCGAAGCTTCATTCCTAAACGCCCAGGAAGTAGAAACTGACCTAGTAGAATGAGCTGTAATCCTTTGAGGCAGAGTTTTACCTGACTCGACATAAGCATGATGAATTAAAGATTTCAACCAAGATGCCAAAGAAATGACAGAGGCCATCTGACCTTTCCTAGAACCGGAAAAGATAACAAATAGACTAGAAGTCTTTCGGAAATTCTTAGTAGCTTCAACATAATATTTCAAAGCTCTAACTACATCCAAAGAATGCAATGATATCTCCTTAGAATTCTTAGGATTAGGACACAATGAAGGAACCACAATTTATCTGCTAATGTTGTTAGAATTCACAACCTTAGGTAAAAATTTAAAAGAAGTTTGCAACACCGCCTTATCCTGATGAAAAATCAGAAAAGGAGACTCACAAGAAAGAGCAGATAATTCAGAAACTCTTCTAGCAGAAGAGATGGCCAAAAGAAACAAAACTTTCCAAGAAAGTGATTTAATGTCCAATGAATGCATAGGTTCAAACGGAGGAGCTTGAAGAGCCCCCAGAACCAAATTCAAACTCCAAGGAGGAGAAATTGACTTAATAACAGGTTTTATACGAACCAAAGCTTGTACAAAACAATGAATATCAGGAAGATTAGCAATCTTTCTGTGAAAAAGAACAGAAAGAGCAGAGATTTGTCCTTTCAAAGAACTTGCAGACAAACCTTTATCCAAACCATCCTGAAGAAACTGTAAAATTCTCGGAATTCTAAAAGAATGCCAGGAAAAATGATGAGAAAGACACCAAGAAATATAAGTCTTCCAGACTCTATAATATATCTTCCTAGATATAGATTTACGAGCCTGTAACATAGTATTAATCACAGAGTCAGAGAAACCTCTTTGACTAAGAATCAAGCGCTCAATCTCCATACCTTTAATTTTAAGGATTTGAGATCCTGATGGTAAAAAGGACCTTGCGACAAAAGGTCTGGTCTTAACG